>NC_091768.1:44940974-45244004 GCF_029378745.1 Bos indicus
GTTAGCCAGATAATGCTAAACAGTGAAAGCCATGCTCTCTTAAAACAGACTGCAAAACCAGGTTATTTTCTCTTAAGAGAAAAGATCTCTCTAAAATAGAGCTTTCCTAGTCCGTTTGGGCATCTTTTGCTTGTTTTCTCCAAGTTCCCAACACTGCTAACAGATAGCATCCCCCCTAGCATCACTGCTGGGACTCTATCATGTGCAGTTTTTATTAAACTCAACGTAGCGCAGTTGTTAATTCTTTTCTGGTTTTAATGACTCAGTCTCTGGCCTCCTGAAGCATGTATTCTAGTTGCTTGAGGAAATTAAAAACATTATGGCAGTCTTTATTTTTAAAGCCCTGTCTTTTCCTTTTCTCTCTATATGGAGCATGCCCTGTCTCCCAGGCTTGTGTGTATCTGAAATGTATAGACAAATCAATAACTTGCAGAAGATGCTCTTCCCTTACCTGATGCCTGTGTTTGGGGGAGGCACCTTCACTCCCCTCTTGACATCAGCCATCATGTAGAAGACAGTCTGCAGGCCTGAGGGCGGACCCCAGTGCCTGGGCTTGATGGGGCAGCACCAGGCAAGGGGACCCTTCTTCCACAGGAAGAGCATCCAAGACCACCCTTCAGATCCATAAACCCACTGTTCTTCTCTGCCTCCTGAGGCCAGAGGCTCTGGTGTGCTGCATCAAATCAGATCAACAAAGATGAGGGTAGATCTGTAAAGAGAATTCTTCCTAAGTAACTATTAGGTGTCAGGAGGCAGGAAAGGCCCAGAACTGACCACTAGGTCTTCAGCGAGCACCCCCAAGGATCAATGTTAGACAGCAAACTATTTGAGCATCTTAGCAAGAGTGAATGTACCCAGTGAACACATGGGCCCCCAGCAGGTGGGCCAACTGCTGCCAGGTGTCATCCCTGAAGGCTTTATTGATTGTCATTGTATTTGAAACAGCATAGAATTTATTGTATAAGTTTGACTTGGACCTGATATTAGAGTTTAATTACACTAAAATCATACTGTGAAACTGTGATATTAAGAGATGACTAAGAAAAGGAGAATAAAAATAAAATCTCAACGTACCATATGTTTGATTTATATCCCAAACCAATATGCTAAGTCTGGAGCCCTTGATTCACCCGATTTTCTGGTTTAAAACTTTTCATGTACACACTTAAACACCTACCTGCATGGACTCCTGACACTGTTGCCTTCTCAAAGGACCCAAGTTCTTCACCGTAAAATTCTTCTGTTCCTTAGGTGGTCCATGGAGCTCTGTTAGGGAAGAGTGCCTCCCCTGGTCTTCGTCAACTTTCTTATCTCTGTATTAAATATAACCAAGTTATTTTCCAAAAGCCTTGTGGGGGGGGATGTTTGCAGCTTGACTGAAGCTGAAAGTTGCTTACCTGTGTTTAGATTGATCATAGACTTTCTCCCAATTTAGGCAGTGAAAGGACCCCAAATGGACCTTTTCAGTTAGACCCTATCATATTGAACATTGATAAATCTAGATTCCATTCTGTTAATTGAGTTTTAAAATTTAATGCCCTTTAAAAAATATAGTCATATATCCAAAAGTATATTATTCCTGGAAACTAAGTTATCCTAGCCATTCTAATTCACTGATAATTTCTTATTAAAATCTTAATAACATTTGTTTTGATATGAAAAAATTTCTTCAGTAGCACTGCTTCATCCTTAATTGAATTTCTGCAAAAATGGTTATATTTAATCTCAAATATCTAATCAGATCTATGTCTGCTTTTTGTTCATTTCATAGGCAGTTATTTCAGGTATCCATTCCTTTGAAAGCATGACTTCAAGTTTTGGCCTTTATTTTTAGATATTCTAAGACCTTACAGATGTTCCTCTCTTAATGGGTTCATTTGGCTACGAGAAAGCTGAGATTCTCTGGGGAGATGTTTGAGATCCTCTTCATTCAAGACTAGAGAGAAAAAAAAAACTAGAGAAACTAGGGATTTCCCTGGTGGTCCAATGGTTAAGACTCTGCAGTTCTGCTGAAGCAGGGCATGAGTTCAGTCCTTGGCAGGGGAAGACCCTGCATGCTGCAGGGCCGACAAAGACTAAAACTAATAAGCTACTTTGTGCAGCAACATTCCCCCACCTAATCACCGAATTCCTACTTGTGTTTGTAAGTCACTCAGTCGTGTCCGACTCTGCGACCCTATGGAGTATAGCCCTCCAGGCTCTTCTCTACATGGGGTTCTCCAGGCAAGAATACTGGAGTGGGTTGCCATTCCCTTCTCCAAATTCCTACTTAAGTACTTGAATAAATAGCCGAGAGCAAAATTGGAGAGCTTTAGTTCTCAAAATCACTTACCCATCTCAAAGTTCTGCAGAGAGGAGAGGTAAGACATGAGCCTGTCTGTGCAGAGCACTTTCATCTTCCCAGGGAAGAGGCAGTGAGCTCACCTCCATCGTCACATACTCTGTGGAGCCCATGGAGGACTCAGTTCTGCTCCAAGTCGTGTGTCAGTGAGTCCAGCTCCTCCCAGAACACAAGTTCGTGTTGATGACATGCTTTCTCGTTTTTATTCTCATGGTTGTCTGACATCATAACAGATCATCTGTTCCCATCTGTTCCCTTTGGGGCATTTGCCTTTTAAGTTCTAAGAGATTTTAGAAAAATACAAAGGCACCGTATGGATTAGCAGTTGTGGTACTGATGATGGATTTCCATAGTGCATAAATTGAGGCATTTTTCTAAATGTAGTGTGAGCTCATTGTGTTTAAGTTGATCAGTAGTTGAAACTATGCCTTATCATCATTTGAATTCCTCATCCTTGAATTCCTTTTGCTGATTTTTCTTTTTTTTTTTTTTTTTTAGTATTTTGTTAATTAACTTATCTTTCACTTTGGCACATTATAGGTGGTATCTTGGCCAACAAACAAAACTGCTTTGATGACTTTCAGTGTGCTGCTGAATATCTTATCAAGGAAGGTTACACGTCTCCCAAGAGGCTGACTATTAATGGAGGTTCAAATGGAGGCCTCTTAGTAGGTGAGAACTGGGTGTATTCATTGTACTTTACTAGTTAACTCTTGGAGTTTTCAAGAGTTTGGGCTTTACTTACTTTGGGCTCGTGGATGGTAGCAGTGGTACAGAAAAAGCAAAACCTGTTTGTATTTGGGTATCTAATAAATGACAGTATGAAGACGCAACTACTGACTCAGCTCATCAGAGCCTGAAAAGCCATTCCTCCTCCCTGTTCTGAGCTCTTCTGGACCACAGTTCTCACCCTCCCCTGGGTGGGACTCCCTTCCCACAGACCAAGCCCACAAGTCTCTAGAGTTAAGGCAGCACAGGACTGAATCAAATACCACCCCTCTGACTATGCTACCCACCTGTGATCATTAGGTATAAATGCCAGTTGAATACCTAATGCCATGGGATGCTAAACGCTGTGGGTGCAGAGAAAGAAGTCATAAAGGAAAATGAGGTCCATGCAAAGACAGATCCACAGCTTAAAAATAATGAAATAGCCACATAGTTTACCCTTGCTGAGCACCTTGTGTGCCAGGCCCAGTGCTGAGCCCTTGACGTGCATGCAGCCTGGGAGATGGGCTCTGAGAGGCAGAGTAGCTTGCTAGTGTGGTGGTGATGCTGGGGTTGATGATTAGCACCATGGTTTTAGATTCTGCTCTTTTAACCTCTATGTGGCACTGCCTCTAAGTAGATTTTCCAATTTTTTGGTAGTTAATGAAATTTCACTTTGCTTTTGTCTCTCAGCAGTACTTAACTCTGCAGTGGACATTTATAGTGGGCCTGACCTCTGCTTGCTGGGTCCTACCTCCAATGTCACTAGGAGATGAGGAGTCATTTTACAAATGTAGATCAGCTTAAAGAGACTCAACCTAAAAAGCACATGTGACAGTTTTCAGCTTTCAATTCTGTTCTCAGGGGATTTTGACATTCACTGTTTCCTTGTCTTTGAAATATACTGATTCGTGTTAAAACCTGAATTCCTGCCCTTACTTTTCTACCCCAATATAATATAGACTTGGAAAAAAACATTTTCCCATGGAGGTAAAATGTATATGTCCAAAATAATTTGTTTAAATTTGAAAAGGGTAGAGATGTGGCCAAGATGGCGAGCCTTTGAGCCATGGGCACACCAAAATTAACAACTATTTACAGAACAACTACGAGAACAACCTGAAGACTAACAGACTAACATTTTCTACAACTGAGGATACAAAGAAGGAACCACAATGAGATGGGTAAGGAGGGGCAGATGCGTAGTACAGTCAAGACCTACAACCTCAGGCAGGCAGCCCACAAATGGGAGGATAATCACAACTGCAGGATAATCCTTCCCAAAGAGAGAGAGGTTCAAGACCCACAGAAGGTTCCGCAGTCTAGAGACCCCTCACCAGGAAGACAAGCCCCCAGAACATCTGGCTATGATCTTCCTTTCAGGAGAGCCAGAGGGCTGTGGGAGATAGAGACTCCACTCTTAGAGTGCACACAAAATCTCACATGCTCTGAGCCCCGGCATATGGGCAGTGATTTGAAAGGAGCCTGGTCAAATTTCCTTGCTAATCTGGGAGAGCCTCCCAGAGGGGCAGGAGGCAACTGGGACTCCTAGTGGGGACACAGATGCTGGGGGTAGCCATTTGGGGGAACTTATTTGACCACAAGGACACTGGTGCTGAGAAGCACCATTTTGGAGTTCCCCCCCTGGCTACCATCAGCACTCTACCCACCAGCAGACTGGCACCAGCTCTGCTCATGCACATACCAGGCCTTGCCTGCCAGCATACCGAAAGTAGTTGGCCCTGCCACCACAGAAGGCCACACAGCCTACAGAAGAGGCACCCTACACCATGTGACGGGTCACCACATGGGAGTCTGCTGCTCTTGTGGAACATCAGCTACATGGGGGTACTTGGCCAAGCTCAGTACACATAACCAACCCACCTCATACACAGAGACAAACAGAGAATTAGGTGAAATGAAAAGACAGAACTATGTTCTAAACTAAGGAGGCAAGATAAAACCCCTAGAAGAAGAACTAAGCAAAGTGGAGATAAGCAGTCTTATCCAATAAAGAGCTCAAGGTAATGATCATAAAGATGCTCCACAAACTCAGGAGAAGAATGGATGAACATGGTGAGAAGTCTAACAGTTAGAAAATAAAAAGAAGAGCCAAAAAGAGGTGAAGACTACAATAACTGAAATTAAAAATGTATATATGTATACTAGCAGGAATCAACAGCAGAGAAGGCAATGGCACCCCACTCCAGTACTCTTGCCTGGAGAATCCCAGGGACGGGGGAGCCTGGTAGGTTGCCATCTGTGGGGTCGCACAGAGTCGGACACGACTGAAGCGACTTAGCAGCAGCAGCAGCAGGAATCAACAATAGATTAGATGATACAGAGGAATGGATCAGAGACATGGAAAACAGAATAATGAAAATCATACAAGCTGAACAGAAAAAAACAGTTCTAAAAAAAATGAGAACTTCAAAAACAAACTTAACAGTTATTAGAGGAAAAAGGGGAGGCAGGGATAAGTTAGGAGTGTGGGATTAACAAAGACACACTACTATATATAAGTAATCAGCAAGGACCTACTGTATAGCACAGGGAACATATGTTCTATAATAACCTATGTGGAAAAGAATCTGAAAAAGAATGGATATGTGTATATGTATATGTGAATCACTTTGCTGTACACCTAAAATACACACAACATTGTAAATTAACTATAGTATAAAATAAAATGTTAAAAAACATACTTATGCACCCAACATAGAAGTATCTAAATGTATAAGGCAAATATTGATGACATAAAGGGAGAAACCAAAGAGTAAAACAATAACAGGAGGCTTTAGTATTCCATTTACTTCGATGGATAGACATTCCAGACAGAAAATCATTAAGGAAATACTGACTTTAAAGATACATTAGTTTAGATAGAATAAATGGATTAAGAACATTCTATCCAAAAGCATCAGAATACACATTCTTTTCAAGTGCACATGGATCATTCTCCAGGATAGATCATATGCTATGCCACTAAATACATCTGAATAAATTTAAGAAGGTTGAAATTACATCAAGCATCTTTTCCAACCACAACAGTGTGAGATTAGACATCAACTACAAGGAAAAACTGCAAAAGACAAACAGAGACTAAACAATATGGTACTGAGCAACCAGTGGGTCACTGATAAAGAGAAAATTAAGAAGTACTTAGAGACAAATGAAAATGGAATCTAACCTAACACCTAAAGTGACTACAATAATAAAAATTAGAGCAGTAAAAGAGACAAAAACAGTACAAAAGATCGATAAAACTAAGAGCTGTTTCTTTGAGACGATGAAAAAATTTTATTAGACTTTTACCAGACTCATCAAGAAAAACAGAGAGGGCCCAAAGAAAATCAGAGATGAAAGAGAAATCACATCCAACACCATAAAAATGCAAAGGATACTAAGATACTATGAATAATTAGTCACAATAAAGTGGACAACCTAGAAGAAATGGATAAGTTCCTAGAAACTTACAATCTCCCAAGACTGAATCAGGAAAAAAATATCAACAGACCAATTACCAGTAATGAAGTTGAATCAGTAAATTAAATTAAAAAGAAAACTCCCAGCAAACAAAGAGTCCAGGACCAGATGTCTTCACGGGTGAATTCTATGAAACATTTAGAGAAAAGTTAACACCTGTCTTCTCAAACTGTTCCAGAAAACTGAAGAGGAAGGAGCACTTCTGAACTCATTTTACAAGGTCAGCATCACCCTGATATTAAAACCAAAGATACCACACACAAAAAAAGAAAATTGCAGGCCAATATCATTGATAAACACAGATATACACACTATGATCAAGTAGGATTTATCTCAGGGATGTAAGGATGGTTCAATATCTTTTGACAAAATTCTACATCCATTCGTGATTAAGAACTCTTAACAAAATGGGTATAGAGGAACACATCTCAACATAATAAAGGCCATGTATGACAAGTGCTAATGTCATACTCAACAGTGAAAAGCCAAAAGCATTTCCTCTAAGGTGAGGAACAAGAAAAGGGTCTTATTGAGACAAGAGAGTCACTCACCACTCCTGTTAACATTATATGGGAAGTCCTATCCACAACAGACAGGAAAAATAAACAAAAGTAATCCAAATTAGGAAAGGAGTCAAACTGCCACTGTTGGCAGGTGATATGGTACTGTATGCAGGGAATCCTAAAGACACCATCATAGAACTAAGTACGTTGCACAATATAAAATCAATATATAGAAATCTGTTGCATTTCTATACCTTAATAAATTGTCAGGAGAAATTAAGAAAACAGTCCCATTTAAAATTGCATCAAAAAGAATAAAATACCTAGTAATAAATCTAAACAAAGAGGTGAAAGACCTGTACACTGAAAATTGTTAAGACATGATGAAACTGAAGGTGACACAAACCAATTAAAAGATGTACTATGCTCATAGATTTGAAAGAGTTAATATTGTTAAAATCACCCTGCTGCCCTGCAATGTACAGAATCAGTGCAAATCCTATCAAAATATCGATGGCAATTTTGCAGAACTAAAATAAGAAACACAAAAGACCCCAAATAGCCAAAACAATATTGAAAAAGAAGAACAAAGCTAGAGGTATCATGTTCATTGATTTCAAACTGTACTGCAAAACTCTAGTTACCAAAACAGTATGGTACTGGCATAGAAACAGACATAAAGGTCAATGGAACAAAATAGAGAACCCCAAAATAAACCCACATATATAGTCAATCTACAACAAAGGAAGGAAGAATATACAGTGGGAAAAAGATAGCCTTGTCTATAAATGGTGTTGGGAAAACTAGACAGTTTCATGCAAAAGAGTCAAACTGGACTACTTTCTTGCATCGTATATGAAAATAAACTCAAAATATTTATAAAAACTGAAGCCATAAAACCCGTTGAAGAAACCATAAGCAGTACACTGAATTGGTCTTCATGAAATTGTTTTGGATATGTCTCCTCAGGCAAGGGAAACAAAAGCAGAACAAACAAATGGGACTGTAGCAACCTAATAAGCTTTTGCACAGTGAAGAAAACTACCAACAAAATGAAAAGGCAGCCTACTGAACCTGAGAAGGTATTTACAGACAATATGTCTGCTAAGAGCTTAATGTCCCCAATAGCCTAAGAACCCATAGAACTCAACACCAAAAACAGTTAACAATGAGCGGAGGGCCTAAGTAGACATTTTTCCAGAGAAGATACACTTACGGCCAATAGACACATGAAGATATGCTCAGTGTTATTAATCATCAAGGAAATGCAAATCAAAACCACAATGAGACACCGCCTCACATCTACCAGTAGGACTAGTATCCAAAGGACAACAAATAATCAGCGTTGACAAGGATGCAGCGAAAGGGAACCCTCACACACTGGTGGGAATGTAACTGTTCTCCACTATACGGAACAGGATGAAGGCTCCTTAAAAAGTAAAAATAGAGCAGCTGTATGATTCAGCAGTTCCACTTCTGGGCAGTTTTTTTCAAAGAAGTCAAAACCACTAATTCAAAAAGATATGTACCCTGATGTTCATTGTAGTATTATTCACAATGGCTAAGATATGAAAGCAACCTAAGTGTCCACTGATAAATTAATGGACAAAGAAGATTTATATGTATAATATACACACAGTGGAATATTACTCAGCCATAGAAAAGAATGAAATCATGCTATTTGCAACAACGTGAGTGGACCTAGAGGGTATCACGCTAAGTAAAATAAGTCAGAGAAAGACAGTTACCGTGTGATTTCACTTACATGAGAAATGTAAAAACACAGTTGAGCAAACAGACTAATAATAGATACAGAAAAATTATTGGCTGCCAGAGTGGAGTGGGATGGAAAGATGAGTGAAATAAATGAGGGCAATTGAGAGGTACAAACTCTGTGATAAAATATCTCAGAGATATACTATACAGACAGGGAATATAGTCAGTATTTAAAACCTTTGTGTGATGAGATGGTAACTAGGCTTATGGTGATCATTTTGTGATGCATAAAAATACCAAATCGCTGTTTTACACCTGAGACTAATACACTTTATGTCAGTTATACTATAATTTAAAGAAAAAATAAATTGAGAAAGGATGTGGATAATATTCTTAAATACCAAATAACCACAAATTTATCTATTCAACAAATATGTACTGAGCAAGTGCTGGGCATTTTTTCAGATACTGGAAATATGTCGGCAAATGAAACAGACAACACCTTCATGGAGCTTTCATTCTAGTTGGTTGAGGCAGGCGACATGACATGCCTAAGGCCAGCATGCGGCCCAGAGACCCGTGTCTGCGGCTAGGCACAGCGAGCAAGGGCGAGTGATGGGAGAAGTCAGGGATGGTGGGAACCTACACCAGGCAGGACCTCACTGCTGTCAGAGAGAACACAGTTTACTCTGAAATGAGAAGCCTTTTGTGAGTTTTGAGCAGAGAAGTGGCATATAACTTGACATGTTTTAAAGTCAGGATCATGGATTGATCCATTGCTATGTCAGGGTAGGCAGAAGAGGCAAGGACAGAAAAGCAGGAGACCAGCTAGGTGGCTTCTGTCTCAGTGAGAGAAGATGCTGGCACGGACCTGGGTGTGATGATGGAAGTAATAAGTGATCTGATTCTTAGTATATTTTGAATTTGAGCCAACTAAGTTTTCATATGAATTAAACAAGTATTAATATAAAAGAAAGAACAACTTAGGGTGATCTAAACTATTTAATGGGATGTTGAAAGTTGTTGATTTTACTAGTGGGAGAATTGTGTTGTAATTTACTGGTTCATCCAATAAGTCCATTTTTGGAGTTGTATTTTCAGGAATTGGTTTATGCCTTTTAATAAACCAGGTCCTTTATGGGACCTTCAGAGATAGAGTTTGTCCATCAAGATGCTAAAGTGCTTCTTTAAAAGAACATCTTCCTGCCCCTCCCATCTCTGAGTGGGGAGGAGAAGATCTAGGACTCAGAACTTGGTATCTGAATAAGCACTGACATCTAAACTGCAGTGGGAACTCATTCTTGCCAGAGGCAGGAAAAGTTCACATCTCTTGACTAACTCCTAGTCATGCCGGCTTCGACGTTGCTTCCTCCCAGAGCCTCCCCAACTTCATTATGCTGGCCTACACCCTTCTTCTGTAGTGCCCGCACTTTCTCAACGAAGTGAATGCCACACTGTAATTGCCCATTCACTTCTTTTATCTTTCCCACTAAATTATTCACGGACATATCCCCAGGCCCCATGCCTAGTACAAGGCACATGGCAGATGTTCAATAAACATTTATTGAATTACCAAAAAAATAATTTTTTTTAAGTATACAAAGAAGAGCATTTTTAAAACAGGACAAGAAAATATGTCAGTATCTGACAGAGCTCGGAACGGGGTCTTAGGCTCTGTTCTGCTTCGAGCTATACCTGTATCAACTGTTGCTGTTTACAACACTTCTGATGCCAAATGCAGGAAGGGGTTGGGGGGTGGGTCCCACACCAACCAATACTCCCAGCTCTCCAGACACCAACTGGGTGTCGCACAATTCAGTTCCATTCTGACACTACCCAGAGTTAGCACAGACCCATAGGACAGTCCCCACTGCAGACACCAATCACAAGTCCTGGACTTCTCATATTACTGATTGATTGCTATAAATTGGGGTTTCCCAGGTCCCCCTCCTCGAGTTAAATAATTTGATAGAACTCAGGAACATTCTTAGGGCTTCCCTGATAGCTCAGGTGGTAAAGAATCTGCCTGCAATGCAGGAGATCCCAGTTCAATTCCTGGGTCAGGAAGATCCACTGGAGAAGGGATAGGCTACCCACTCCAGTATTCTTGGGCTTCCCTTGTGGCTTAGCTGGTAAAGAATCTGCCCTCAATGCAGGAGACCTGGGTTCAATCCCTGGGTTAGGAAGATCCCTTGGAGAAGGGAAAGGCTACCCACTCCAGTATTCTAGCCTGGAGAACTCCATGGACTGTATAGTCCATGGCGTCACAAAGAGATGGACATGACTAAGTGACTTTCACTTTCAGGACCACTCTTATATTTACCAGTTTGTTATAAAGGATAAAACTTGGGAACAAGTCAGAGGAGCTGTATAGCTGGGGCAGGTGCGTGCCAAGCCTCCATGCCCTGCTAGTGCACCACGGTCCCAGCACCTCCATGTGTTCACCAACCCAGGAGCTCTCAAACTCCATTGGTTTTTATGAAGGTTCTGTTATACAGGCTAGATTGATTAAATCAGTAGCCATGAATCACTATCTCCAGCCCCGCTGCTCTCCCCAGACGTCAGGGGTGGAACCCAAAGATCCAATCCTCCTATCACATGGTTGGTTCCTTGGTCAACCAGCCCCCATCCTGAAGCTGTCTAGGAACCCAGAAAGAGCTGCCTCATTAGCATGAACTCAGATATGGTTGAGAGGCATTAGTTATGAATTATGAAAAATACTGCTCTCACCTTGTCACTCAGGAAACTCGCAAGGGTTTTAGATCTGTTCTGGGAACCAGGGACGAAGATTAAATAGGTATTTCTTACTCTGTCACAATATCACAGGCTAGTTTTGAGATCCCACATAAGTTTGTTAATATCCTGCATCACCTGTGAAAGCAGCTAGGGATGGGAGCAGCACAGATTTTACAGAACGTCCAAGAGGTTTTCATGAAGAGTTACGTGTCCACTACTGATGAAAATATTCCACCCCTCGGATATATACTAGAAGCTGGGGAAAGCTTGTAGACTCTTGGGCAAGTGATTTCTGATAGTTTCTTCCTGTGCTATTGGGAAAAAAGACCATCAGGATTCAGAAAACATTTAAGTGTTGTTTTGTTCTCTTTCGGTTTTGTTTATGACAGATGTTTAACGATGGGCGACCTGCTTTTTCTATCTTGATTTTTAGCTACCTGTGCCAATCAGCGTCCTGACCTCTTTGGTTGTGTTATTGCCCAAGTTGGAGTAATGGACATGCTGAAGTTCCATAAGTATACCATTGGCCACGCCTGGACGACTGATTATGGGTGCTCAGACAACAAACAACATTTTGAATGGCTTATCAAGTAAGGTTTTGATTCATATTGATGTATTTGTGTTGCTAACGATTTGATGTCAGAATACTGAACATAGTCAAAAGGGAATGTTTGACTGTCCCCTTCAGTATCTCATGTTTACAAGGAATTCACTGCAAAAGTAGGCTACGTGGTGGGGATACTTATCTGTCTTCCTAGTTCTGATCTGGTCTTGAACAAAAATAACAAGGATGTGATGGCAGAATTCTAAAGACAGTCCCCCAGGATTCCTGTCCCCCCTGGTTCTTCAGTGGTTGACTGATCTATGGACCGCTCTGCAGGGACTTTGCAGATTAAATGAAGATTACTAATCAGCTGACCAGAATGGAAAAATTGTCCTGGATTATCAAGAGGGCCTAATCTAATGACAAACCCTTAAAGGCAGGACACTGTCTCTGGCGAGAAGAGTCAGGGATGCAGCAGAAAAGATGAGAGAAACTGGAAGCACGAGGAGACCCAGACCCACCATTGCTGGCTTTGAAAATGGAGGAAGGGGGCCTTTACAAGCTGATATCACCCCCAACCAACAGCTGGCAAAGAAATGAGGACCTCAGTCCTACAGCCTTGTGGAGCTGAATTCTGCCAACAACTGAAATGAGTCCAGAAGTAGATTTTTCCCTAGAACTTCTTAATAAGTGCCCAGCTAGCCAACAACTTAACTTCAACCTTGAGACAGCCAGAGAACCCAGGCAAACCAACTCAGACTTCTGACTTATTATGAGATGAGAAATCTGTGTGGTTTTTGTTGAGCCAGCAATTAAAAACTAATTTTTAAAAAGGTATCATTATAACATTATATATATATGTGTATATATAGGCTTCTTTTTCTCAATTAAAAAATAAGGAAATAGGACTATATGCAATTACTACTGCTGCTGCTAAGTTGCGTCAGTCGTGTCTGACTCTGTGCGACCCCATAGACGGCAGCCCACCAGGCTCCCCTGTCCCCGGGACTCTCCAGGCAAGAACACTGGAGTGGGTTGCCATTTCCTTCTCCAGTGCATGAAAGTGAAAAGTGAAAGTGAAGTCGCTCAGTCATGTCTGACTCTTAGCGACCCCATGGACTGCAGCCCACCAGGCTCCTCCATCCATGGGATTTTCCAGGCAAAAATACTAGAGTGGGGTGCCATTTCCTTCTCCAGGGAATTTCCCTGACCCAGTGTTGGAACCCACATCTCCTGCCTTGGTAAGTGGATTCTTTCCCACTGAGCCACCTGAGAAGCCCATATTTGAAACTACTGCATTATTGAAATATTTATATCCCTCAACCACTTCGGCGATAACGGTGAGAAAATGGCAAACATCTAGATTCTCAAGACTGTAAGCTGCATTCTTCTTTGGCTCTTGATTCTGTTTACTTCCCGCAGCAGGGATCTGGGGAGTTTTACCAGCGGTATTAAGGGACTGCCCTTGGAATAGCATCAGGAGCCTGTGTCCCCTGTCCCAGTCTTCTCAGTCAACTATAGATTTTGATACAGTAACTTCATTTCTCAAGTCAGGTTTTTTTTCCTTCATTTGATGTGCTTTGTATGGCTAGTTCTCCACTTAGATATTTGGCTAAAATGACTTGGATTTTTTTTAATTGAATACTTTCAAACTACTAAATTCTGTTCTGTAGGAGGGGGAAAAGTTTAACTTTAAAAATATACAAGTAACCCCACTGACACATCCTGGTGAAAGCTGAATATCTGAAGGAGTCATAGTTCAAATTAACTTAGAGAAAATAGGCACTTCGGGAGTGAGGTCCCATTTGTACTCAGTTGAAAAGACTGAATTAATTGTATGTTGAAGGCAACAAAATAGTCACTGGATCCCAATACTTCTAAAATTAATTTGAAAGCAATAAAAGAGAGTTCTTAATATTTTTTCTGTCAAGACATCAGTGATACTCCTATTTCAGACCTTAATTTTTCCAGCCTAGTACTCACAGGGCTGCATGTCCTCTCATCTGCATCCAGGTGAGCAGAGAACTGAATCCACTATACTGGAGGGGATCCCCCCGAAAAAAGATCTAGATTTCGAAGTTTGTCAATAGCTGGGATAAATAAAGCCTAACAGACTTTTTTTTTTCCTACAGAACTTCTCAGAATCTTTAATACATAGATGTGGTATGTGAATCTTGAGGTAGAGAGAGGTGTTATTCGTAAAAAGACTTTCAAGCTTGTTTTCCCACAGAACTAATCCTTATCTGGAGGACCAGGGTTGATCCAAAAATCCTCTGAAGTGAGATCAGAAAACAGATCCATTGTCACCCCCATCTTACCTGTTAGGAGACTAAACCCCAGAAGATTTTAGTCTTGACCTGGTTAACTGAGCAGAAATTTTACTATTTTTGCCTTTTCACTCTACAAAATAAAACTCTACTAAAATAGTTTATCCATTAATACTGAACACTGCAAAATAAGACAGCCTTATTCACTAAAAAGTAAAGAAGAAATACTCAAGAGATTTCTTTCACTTTACTTAATTAGCATCAAGCATTTAATCTGACTGTACTTAGTTTTTAAAAACCTTTTGTTAACTGCAAATTTATCTTGTGCTTCAGAAGGTTCCTCCAACACTAACTTTCTCACCATTGGCCAAGGTCAGTTTCTGCTGGACTGTGAGCCAGCAGGTCAGCGGCCCAGCTCAGGTTCTCTGTTTTCAGACAGAAACTAGGCCCGGGGCGGGGGACCTGTGTTCTTCCTAAGTCTATCAAGCTGAGATCAGAATAAAGATTTTATAGATACCAAACAGGCAGAAAGCTGCCGGACACTGTGGACTTCAAATTCTTCAACAAAAGAAAGGCTTGCACCTATTATATCCATAGTTAGTGATTTAAAAGAACAATCAGCAAGATGGGAGTCAGGAACTAAGAGATACAAACTACTGTGTATAAAATGAATAAGCTGCAAGGATGTGCTGTACAGCACAGGCAATAAAGCCATTATTTTATAACTTTAATTGAAGTATAATCTCTAAGAATATATTGAATTACCTGAAACTAATATTGTAAATCAACTATGAGTGAGTGAATTTGCCCAGTCGTGTCTGACTCTTTGCAACCCCATGGACTGTAGCCTACCAGGCTCCTCCATCCATGTGATTTTCCAGGCAAGAATACTGGAGTGGGTTGCCATTTCCTTCTCCAGAAGATCTTCCCAACCCAGGGATTGAACCCAGGTCTCCCACATTGTAGGCAGACGCTTTACCGTCTGAGCCACCAGGGAAGTCAGTATCAACTATACTTCAATTTAAAATGTTTTCTCATGTAATAATAAAGGGACAACCAGTCCACTTTGTTGCAGTGAAAAATTCAGCCTGAAGAATATGAAAATATTCACCTCAAGACAATCAGTTTGCATATAGTTTGGGTTGTTCCAGCAGCCCTGTGAGTTTCTTTCTTACACAGTCTTCCAAAGTGGGGACCAGATAAATAACAGGGCTCCCCAGCCTCCAATAGCCCTGGCCAGTCACAGCCCACCAATGTCTGCAGTGGTCACCTGGTCACCCAGGGACCAGCTGGTCACAGTCCTCACTGCTGATGAACGACACAGGTATCTGTGCCCACCAGTCCCGTGACTAACCTAGTGGAAACGCACAGCTCTCATTTTGATACCTGGCCTCACGGAATGCCTTTGCCTTTCAGATATTCTCCACTGCACAACGTGAAGCTGCCAGAGGCAGACGACATCCAGTACCCGTCCATGCTTCTCCTCACCGCAGACCATGATGACCGCGTGGTCCCGCTTCACTCCCTCAAGTTCATCGCCACCCTTCAGCACCTCGTGGGCCGCAGCCGGAAGCAGAACAACCCCCTGCTTATCCATGTGGACACCAAGGCGGGCCATGGGGCCGGGAAGCCCACAGCCAAAGTGATAGAAGAAGTCTCAGACATGTTTGCATTCATAGCACGCTGCCTGAACATCGACTGGATTCAGTAAATGGCATCTCTTTCTTCCTCCTCCGCCGCAGAAAACCTCAAGGGCTCTCACACCATTAAACCGAGAAACCACTGGGCGCAGCGCCTCCCCACATAAACACTATTCTGCACCCACGGGCTGCAGTTGACCAGAACTGCTGCAGGAATTTTATCTTTTCTAGGCTTCTCCTTTTTAGCAGGCCCTTGGCATTTCTTTCTCCACCCTGTGCAGGCACATGTTTTAAAAGGGGGGGGAAAAAGGCATGTTTGGATACATAGCTAATGGCAGCGAACACATTGTGAACATTAGATTGCTGAACTCAGAGTCGTAGTCGGGCATACTTCATATAGAGCACCTCAATGAAATTTGCTTCTATAACCATAACCAGTGTACCTTTAAATAAATGTGAGAATTGTTCTCATAAAAAGAGACTTCTTTCCAACAATAATAAATGTTATTTAAGAATGGGAGGTTTTTCTCTGGTTCCTTTGTATTGAGTGGCGACCCCAGAACTGCCATCCTTCTGCATGCATCATGTCACTTCTCTTTGGGAATAAGCAGTGAAGTCAGACTGTCAGCCCTGTGCTGAGGCTGAGTGCGTCCACCCAGCTCCCTCGTTTGTGCTGAGGAGGCTGTTAGAGGCAGCTCGCTGGCTTACGTGTTACCCCCTCAGACAGCTGATCCAGGCTCATCTGGTTTGGATGCCCCCTAAAAATCATTGGACCTAGGATTATTCACCTATTTGTCTGTCAGTTTGGTTACAGAGTATTCCTGGGAATCATAGTATAGAGGTTCATAAACAAAGAGACCACATGAGTGAATGGTCCAAACATATGTTATAATCAGAAATCTCAGCAACTGCCAAGCACTTCTTACCCCATAGACTACTTCCTGGAAATAAAACCAGTAATACTTTTTTAAAAGTTTTGGTGTCTCCCCAACCTTAAATCTTCAAGAGAAAGATAGACCATTCTTCAAACTTGTCCACATAAGGCATTTTGGGGAATATTTCATGAAATACCATTCCTTTGGGTATCATTTTGGGAAGCAGTAATCTAATTTATGAAAAAAAAAAAAAAAAACAGCTTCTTTGTCTTGCTTCATCTAATATCACAAAAGTTAATTACTATTTGTATAAAATAACCTTAAAAGATTACTTCATTGATAGCTTGTTCTTTCTCAGGTAAGTGCTATCTTCCAAAGTATACATATGTGTGCTTCTCCTGAGATCTCTACCTCTCAAACTGGTCTATGCCTGTCATTACATACAAGTACAGTTGAAATGTGGCTACATGTTTCGGCTTTTCTGGAGTCATGTTTTCTATTATTATTTGTTTAAATAAGCACTGCATATAATGCAGCTGTCACTGACAATATGATTATAAGCCACCCCCACCGCCCCACCCATCGCCAGAGAAGAAGGGTGCCAGTAGCCAGCAATGCATGCAGGGCCTGAGAGCAGCAGCAGCTACCTGCAGGGATGCTAACACTAGCTGACTGCCATGTTACCGTGTAACTGCGACCAATGTGACAGAAAAAAAAAAAAAAAGTATAGATTAGCTAAAGCAGCCTTTATCCTAGACCAGCCGGGTCATTTGAGGTGCAGGCAGCCAAGATGTACCCATTCAAGTTCAGAGCATTTTCAAGTTTGCCCAGAATCCACTTTCCCACTGAGGTTTTCTTCTTAACAGCAGAAACGGGAAGTATAATGTGTAGAGTCTTAGCTTCAGAAGAAATCAGGCCCAGGTTCAAATCCCAACTGTCCTTTAGTAACTGGTGATTATGAGGAATAAACAAGCTAATACAAGTGCCTAGCATATAACTGGACTCCATTTGGGAGTTCTCTTTCCCAAGCTGATTTTCATTTCTAGAGTTTAGCTGGGCAGCTGAGCCCACAAACTGAAGGTAGCTTTTTAAAACCTAAAATGCTGGATGACTTAGAGGCTGGGCTCCTCTCTGGGTCTCAGGGTGTCTTCCCTATTAGACATCACCTCTATATCCTATATTCTGTCCCTCTGCTCTGTCTTATGTTGTTCTATGGTGTTTTGAGGAAAAAGTCACATACATTGTCCAGGCAGTCTGCCTCGTCCCAGGGCCTTGAAAACACTCCAAGGGCATTTGCTACCTTAGTAAGATAAAGTCACATTTATGATGTTTATTATGTATGCACTTAGAATATTGTAAAACTTTGCAATTAGTCATGTTTCTTAATGCTCCCACTAAAGCTTAGGCAGTTACACAAAAATGGTGGAGCTGCTAGTATGAAAACTTACATTTCAACTAAGAAAGTGTCACCAATCACTCCATGTTTATCAGATAATTTTACCAGCCTTGGGGATTTCCCCGGGAAGACCACAGAGCTGATGCCCAGAAAGCTTACAGAGCCTCAGAGATGAGTTACCTTGAGGCCGGGAAGCTGTCAGAAGGCCACAGGTCGGACTGCAAGAAGGTCGGCAGCCAGGCCAATAGGAATGAGGACTGAGACCAATGAGTAAGAATACTGAGCTGTGTTTGCATCCATTCAAATTCTAGAGGCTGGGAGTGCAAAGAAAAAAAGTCCTGCCCTGACGAAGCTGACACTTCAGTGGGAGGAGACAGATGATAAACTGCCTCATTTAATCCCCTGTGCTCAAAGCATTCCAGGTGTGCAGAGATGTTTGTCCTCAAACATAAAACCACATACTACCATTACCCCCACTTAGCAAAGGTCCAGCTTCCCCAGACAGGAAGTAAGCGGCAGAGCAGTGAACCCTGGCAGCAGGACAATGGAGACAGCACTCTTACCCACTAGCCTAGTAAGAAAATAGAAAAGCATGAGGGGTCCCATTCAAGACGGTGACTAGAAGGTCCTGAACTTACCTCCTCCCACAGACACATGTAATCGACAGTTACATACAGAACAATGTGTTTTGAAAGAAATCCAATAACTAGATGAGCAACCCCAACACATCAGATGAACGAGAAGAAACGCACATCAAACCAGGTAGGAGAGGCAGAGACAGTCTTTCTATACACCCCACCCCTGACATGGCCACCCACAGTCAGGAGGAAACCCACCACTCCAAGCTTCTCCATGACGAGAAAATGGTTTGGACCATTTATCAGGCACTCCAGCTTTTAAGACTTGCATCTAAGAGATAAGCCTCCAAAATATTTAGCTTTGAAAGCCAATGGGACTTGCATCCATGAGACCCACCAAGATATAGCAAACAAGAAAACATTTTAAAATTTTCTCTTGGTTTTTGCCCTCTACGCATTATTTTTAATTTGAAAGATAAAAAGCCCTAACAGAATTTTATTAAATGTCTTTTTAAAATGTCTCACACCAGTCAGGATGGCCATCATCGAAAAGTCTACAAAATAAAAGCTAGAGAGGATATAGAGAAAGGGTACCCTCCCACACTGTTGGTGGGAATGTAAATCGATACAGTTTACATTGGTACTCTGGAAAACAATATGGAGGTTCCTTAAAAAGCTAAAAATAGTTACCATTTGATCCTACAGTCCCAATCCTGGGTACATATCCAGAAAAGACAAAAACTCTAATTTGAAAAGAAACATGCACCCCAATATTCACAGAAGCACTATTTACAATAGCCAAAATACGGAAGCAACCTAAATGTTCATTGACAGATGAATGGATAGAGAGTCCCCAAGGACTCCACACAAAAAGATCTAATAAATGAATTTAGCAAATATGAGATTAACTCTCAGAAACTGATTGCATTCACACTAACAATAAAATATCAGAAAAGGAATGTAAAAAAGAAACAATACTCAACATTGCATCAAAAAAAATATATATATGAATAAACCTGACCAAGTTTTATTTTATAGTTAAGAACTATAAAATATTAATAAAGGAAATAAAAGATGATTCAAAGAAAAGATATCCCATGCTCTTGGACTGAAATAATGTTGCTAAAATGGCAATACTACCCAAAGTAATCTACAGATTTAATTCAATCCCTATCAAATTGACCATGACATTTTTCACAGAACTAGATCAAATAATCCAAAAATTTATATGGAACCATAAAAGAACCAGAAATGCCGGAGCAATCCTGAGAAAAGAGACAAAGCAGGAGGGCAGGCATAAGCCTTTAGACTTCAGACAATCCAGCAAAGCCACAGTAATCAGAATAGGGTAGTACTGGTATAAAATAGACATATGGATCAATGGAACAGAATAGAGAGTCCAAAAATAAACTCACACACCTATGGTCAATTAATCTTTGACAAAGGAGCAAGAATATAAAATGGGAAAAAGTCTCTTCAGCAAGTGGTGCTGGGAAAGTTGGATGGCTGCAAGTAAATCAATCAAGTTAGAACACGCCCTCAGACCATGCACAAAAAATAAAATGAAAATGGCTTTTAAAGACTTAAATATAAGACATAACACCATAAGGCTCCTAGAAGACTATATAGGCAAAACATTCTCTGACATAAATTGTACCAATGTTTCTTAGGTCACTCTCCCAAGACGATAGAAATAATAACTAAAACATACAAATGGGACCTAATCAAACATCTAAGCTTTTGCACAGCACAGGAAACTATTTTTAAAAAAATGAAAATCTACGGAATGGGAGAAAATAGTTGCAAATGATGCAACAGACAAGGGCTTAATCTCCAAAATATACAAACAGCCCATACAACTCAACAACAACAAAACAACCCAACTGAAAAATGCGCAGAAGACCTTAACAGGCCTTTCTCCAAAAAAGACATACAGATGGCCAAACACGTGAAAAGATGCTAAACATCACTAATTATTACAGAAACGCAAATCAAAACCTACAATGAGGTACCACCTTACACAGGTCAGAATGGCCTTCATTAGAAAATCTACAAATATTAAAAGCTGGAGAGGATGTGGAGTAGAGGGAACCCTCCTACACTGTTGGTAGAAATGTACATTGGTACAGCAACTATGGAAAATAGGATGAAGGTTATCCTCAGAAAACTAAAATTAGAATTACCATATCATTCAGCAATCTCACTCGTGGGGGTATACCCGGTCAAAACTGTAATTCAAAAATATACATGTACCCCTGTGTTCACAGAAACGTGCTCAGTTGCTCAGTAGTGCCTGACTCTCTGTGACTCCATAGACTGTAACCTGCCAGGCTCCTCTTTCTGTGGGATTTCCCAGGCAAGAATACTGGAGTGGGTTGCCATTCATTCTCTTCTCCAGGGAACCTTCCTGACCAAGGATCAAATCTGCATCTCCTGTAATGGCAGGCAGATTTTTCACCATTGAGCCAGCTGAGAAGCCCTAAAAACCAGGGTAGCTACACCTGCAAATAACTCGTGAAGAAACAGTTTTGTAGGCTTGTTGTTGTTTTCTCTTACGTTAGAGTGTGTGCTCAGTTGCTCAGTCGTGTCTGATTCTTTGCAACCCCATGGATTGTAGCCCACCAGGTTCCTCTGTCCATGGAATTTTCCAGGCAAGAATACTGGAGTGGGTTGCCATTTCTACTCCAGGAGATCTTCATTCACCATAGCCAAAATGTGAAAATAACCTAATGTCCAGCAACAGATAAATGGATAAAGATGTGATGGTATGTATAGACAATGGAACTCTACTCTGCCATAAAAAAGAACAAAATACTGCCATTTGCAGCAACATGGATGAAATGACAGATTATCATATTAAGTGAAGTAAGAAACAGAAAGACAAATTCCATGATATCACTTATATGTGGAATTTAAAATATGACACAAATGAGCCTATCTACAAAACATGAACAGACTCATACACACAAAGAACAGACTTCTGGTGGCCAAGGGGGAGGAGGGAGGAAAAGGAATGGACTGGAGTTTGGCATTGGTAGATGCAAACTATTACATTTAGAATGGATAAACAACAAAGTCTTAATGTATAGCACAGGGATCTATATTCAATATGTGATAACCATCATGGAAAAGATTAAAAAAGAATGTATATATGTGTATAACTGAGTCACTTTGCTGTACAGCAGAGATTGGCACAACATTGTAAACCAACTATACATCAAAAAAAAAAAAAATGTGGCATATATCTCTGGTGGCCCAGAAGGTAAAGAATCTGCCTGCAGTGCAGGAGACCCCGGTTTGATCCCATGGTCAGGAAGATGCCCTGGAGAAGGAACTGGAAATCCACTCCAGTATTCTTGCCTAGAAAATCCCATGGGCAGAGGAGCCTGGTGGGCTACAGTCCATGGGGTCACAAAGAAGGACAGCGGGAATATTACTCGGCCATAAAGAAGACTAAAGTAATGGCATTTGCAGCAACATGGATCGAACTAGAGATTATCAGACTAAGTAAATTAAGTCATACAGAGAAAGACAAATATGATATCACTTGTATGTGGAATGTTTTTTGAAAAGTATAAATGAACTAATTTACAAATCAGAAAGAGATTCACAAACAGAAAACAAATTTACAGTTACCAAAGGGGAAAGGGGAAGAGGAGAAGAGGGATAAATTATGAGGTTGGGATTAACATATTCATAATACTATGTATACGATAGCCAACAAGGACCTACTGTATACAGCACAGAGAATTACACTTAGTATTGTAGAATAAGCTATAAAGGAAAAGAATCTGAGAAGGAATATGTATGCATGTATATATGTATAACTGAATTCAGGACACCTAAAACTAATACAACATTGTAAATCAATTATACTTCAATTAGTTAATTTTTTAAAGAGATCTATTTAGCAAACATATAATACAGTATTAACTACAGATACTATACTGTATATTACATCCCCAGAACTTGCTTCTAACTGGAAGTTTGTACCTTTGACCACCTTCACTCAATTTAACCACCCAAAAAAGTAGTTCTTAAAAGGCTCATGCAGACTTTTCTGGCTACTCCCCTCCAGACTCCACAGAGAGACCTCTGCTGAAACACTCCTAGTCTTTTTATGAATGACACCTATCTGCACATCTTAAAGATTTGGCCTAGGGGGCAGTTTTCTAATTTAACACACATCTAGAAGCCTACTGAAATACTCTCTTTGGAGAGACCACAGAGGCTGGTGGGGCCATCTTCATACTGTCCCTCCACCTCACTCCAGACTGTTGACATCTTCCAGAAAAGGACCTTGTGCATACATCTAGTGTCCTGGTTTTTCTGGCTGCCACCAGGGGACACCCCTTAAACACGTGGCTCTAGTGGCTAGTGGGTCCTGTAGGACTGTCACAAATGGAGAAACAGCTCCTAACTGGCTACCCACCCCAGGACACAGCAGAGAGACAGCAGCCTGAAACACACCCCCAGACATTCTGTGCAAGAGGCCTATTAGCTTAGCTTCGTAGCTTCGGCTTGAGGTGCAGACATCTAATTAAACACATCTAAGGGCTAATTATGGGGCTTCCTGGTGGCTCAGTGGTAAAGAATCAACCTACAGTGCAGGAGCCACAGGAGACATGGGTTCAATCCCTGGGTCGGAAAGATTCCCTGGAGGAGGCCATGATAACCCATTCCAGTATTCTTGCCTACAGAATCCCATGGACAGAGGAGCTAAGTCATAGGAGTGACTGAGTACACACAAAGCCTGATTATAATCCCCTCCAGAGATGAGGGAGACCAGTGGGTATCATCTCCACATTCCCTTTGTCTTGCCCCACGTCACCTGCATCTCCAGGAAAGAAGCTTGTGTATACATGTGGTGCCCCAGCTTTTGTGGCTGTGCTACATCACTTGACAGCCTGAGTCTCATGGCCAGCAGGGCCTGTGTTTATGGGATTTGTGTTCTTGTGTTAATGAGACAGCAGCAAACAAAGAAACGTCTTAACTAGCTGACACCTCAGAGCTCATGGTAGAGAGAGCAGACAGGAAGGCCCATCTGCCCCTGAAAGAGGTGTGCTCACACAATTGAAAATCTGCTGCCTGAGGGCCTAGCTTAGCATCAGCCTGAGTCTAGGTGCTGCCTGAGATCTTCCCTTTTTGGGACACCAACAGGTCACTGCTAAGTCACTTCAGTCGTGTCTGACTCTCTGTGACTCCTACCAAGCTCCCCCGTCCCTGGGATTCTCCAGGCAAGAACACTGGGGTGGGTTGCCATTTCCTTCTCCAATGCATGAAGTGCACTGAAGTGTGAAGCCGCTTCCTTCACAGTGCATGAAAGTGAAAAGTGAAAGTGAAGTTGCTCAGTCATGTCTGACCCTCAGCGACCCTATGGACTGCAGCCTTCCAGGCTCCTCCGTCCATGGGATTTTCCAGGCAAGAGTACCGGAGTGGGGTGCCATTGCCTTCTCCATGACAGGTCACTGCACACCATCAACTACCAAAAGCCACTAAGAATAGAGTAGGCTGCTTAGACAATCACAAAGATTTAAGACAACTAAGAGCTAGAGCAGGGTGCAAAATAAGGTTAACCTGTTACATTAGGCCACTCCAAGACTGGGAGAGGAGATTGTTTCAGCTAAGGCACAGAACAACGCAGCAAGTAAAGGAAAATGAATAAACAAAGCAATATATTTCAAACAAAAGAAAATGATAAAACCTCAGAAAAAGCTTTAATGAAACAGACATAAGTGAAAATTTACCTAGCTAAGAGTTCAAAGTAACAGTCACAGAGATGCTCACCAAATATATAAGCACCTAACATAGAAACACTTCAATATATAAAGGAAATGCTAACATTCATAAAAGGAGAAATCGATAGCAACACAATAATAGTGGGGACTTTAACAACCCATTTACACCAGTGGAGAGATCAGACAGAAAAATCAAGGCAACATGGGCATTAAATGACACATTAGACAAGATGAGTTTAATTGATATTTATAGAATGTTTCCTCCAAAAGCAGTAGAATACACATTTTTCTGAAGTGCACATGGAACATTCTTAAGGATCGAACACATATTGGGCCACAAATCAAGTCTCAGCAACTTTAACAAAGTTGAAATCATATCAAGTATCTTTTTTGGACCAAATAAATTACAGGAAAAAAACTGTAGAAAACACAAACATGTGGAGACTAAAACAATATAAATGGATCACTGAAGCAAAAGAAGAAATCAAAAAATACCTAGAGACAAATAACAATAAAACACAGTGATCTAAAACCTATGGAATGTAGCAACAGCAATTCTCAGAGGGAAGTTTACAGCAATACAATCATACCTCAGGAAACAAAACTCTTCAAATGAACAACTGAACCTTATACCTATAGCAACTAGAGAAAGAACACCACAAAAAACCCAAAGTAGAAGGAAAGATCAGAGCAGGAAAAAAAGTGAAATAGAGATGAAGAAAACAATAGAAAAGATTGAAGAAACTAAAAGCTGGTTCTTTGGAAAGATAAACAAAATTGATAAACTTTTAGCCAGGCTTATCAAGACAGAAAGGCAGAGGGCCCAAATTAATAAAGTCAGAAAAATGAAAAGGACAAGTTACAGCTAACGCCACAGAAATACAAAGGCGCATAAGAGAGTATACTATTAATATAAGCAACTGTACCTTAATAAAATGGAAAACCTAGAAGAAATGGACATATTATTAGAAAAGTACAACCTTCCAAGACTGAACCAGGAAGAAATAGACTATATGAACAGACCAATCACAAGTACTGAAACTGAACCAGTATCTTAAAAACCTCCAACAAACAAAAGCCCAAGGTCAAACGATTTCACAGGTGAATTCTGTCAAACACTTAGAAAAGAGTTAACACTATCCTTCTGAAACTCTCCCAAAAAACGGCAGAGGAAGGAACACGCCCAAACTGATTCTCCGAGGCCAGCATCACCCTGATACCGAAAGCAGACAAAGATACCACAAACACACACACACACAAAGACAGACTAATGTCACTGATGAACATAGACACAAACATCCTCAACAAAATACTAGCAAACCAACTCCGATAACACATTAAAGGGATCATACACCATGATCAAGTGGGACTCATCCCAGGGATGCAAGGATTTTTCAGGATCTATAAATCAATCAGAATGATTCACCACATTAGCAACTGAAGAATAAAACCATATGATCATCTCAATAGATGCTGAAAGAGCTTCTGACAAAATTAAACACCCATTTATGATAAAAAGAAATCTACCAGAAAGTGAGCATAGAAGGAACAAGTGAAAGCGGAAGTCACTCATTCACGTCCGACTCTTTGTGGCCCCATGGACTATACAGTCTATGGAATTCTCTAGGCCAGAATACTGGAGTGGGTAGCTGTTCCCTTCTCCAGGGGATCTTCCCAACCCAGAGATCGAACCCAGGTCTCCCGCACTGCAGGCAGATTCTTTACCAACTGAGCCACAAGGGAAGCCCCCTTGTTGAAGGAACAAACTTCAACATAAAGGCCATATATGACAAACCCACAATAAACATCATTCTCAACAGAAAAAAGCTGAATACATTTCCTCTAAAGATCAAGAACAAGACAAGGATGTCTATACTCACCACTTTTGTTCAACGTATTTTGGACAATCAAAGAAGAAAAATAAAAGGAATAAATAATAAAAAATAAATAATAAAATAATAAAATAAAATAATAATAAAATAAAATAATAAAAAATAAAAAAATAAAAGGAATCCAAATTGGAAAAAAGGAATAAAACTGTCACTGCTTGCAGATGACATAATACTATACATACTAAATCTTCAAGATGCCACAAGAAAACTACTAGAGCTCATCAATGACTTCAGTAAAGTTGCATGATACAAAATTAATGTGCAAAAAACCACTTACATTCTTATATACAAATGATGAAAGATCAGAAAGAGAAATTTAGGAAACAATCTCACTTAATGCAACAAAAAGAATAAGATACCTAGGAATAAACCAGCCTAAGGAGGCAAAAAGGTCTGGACTCAGAAAATTGTAAAATGCTGATGAAAGAACTCAAACACAACAAAAACAGATGGAAAGATATTCTTTGATTGATTCTTGGATTCGAGAATTAACATGATATAAATTATATACTACCCAAAGTAATACACAGATTCAATGCAGTCCCTATCAAATTACCAACGGCATTTTTCACAGAAATAAAATAAAAAATTTTATAATTTATATGGAAACACAAAATACCCTGAATAGCCAAGCAATCTTGAGAAAGAAAAATGTAGCTGAAGGAAATCAGGCTCCCTGACTTCACACTATATTACAAAGCTACAGTAAAGCTAAAACAATATAGTACTGACTCAAAAATAGAAATACAGATCAATGGAACAGGATAGGAAGCCCAGAGATAAACCCATGCACCTATGATCAACTAATCTCTGACAAAGGAGGCAAGAATATACAATGGGGAAAAGCTCTTCAATAAGTGGTGCTGGGAAAACTGGACAGCTATTTGTAAAACAATAAAATTAGAATATTCTCTAACACCATCTGGGTGAAACACAAACTGGAGAAAAATTATACCGAAGAAGTTCTGTGAAAGTTCTAGGCCCACAACAGACTTTCCAACCTGGGGATCCAACAAAGGGACTGAGAATCCCCAGGGAACCTGACTGAAAGTGAGCACGATTTGATTACAGAACTTCCATCGGACTGGGGAAACAGATTCTTGGAGGGCACAAACAAGACCTTGTACACCCCAGGACCCAGAAGAAAGGAGCAGTGACCCCACGAGAGACTGAACCAGAATTGCCTGTGAGTGTTTAGGAGTCTCTGGCAGCAGCGTGGATTAACAGTAGCCTGCCATGGGGTCAGGGACACTAGCAGCAGCAGTCCTGGGAGGTGTGGCACGCTGGAATCAGTCGTTTTGGAGGAGGACATTATCCCTACGTAGTTTGGCTTCAGGCCGAACTACAGGGAGGAAGCACAGCCCCACCCATCAGGAGAAGATTGGATTAAAAACTTACTGAGCATGGTCCTGCCCATCGAAGCAAAACCCAGTTTTCCCCACAGCCAGTCCAACCCATCAGGAAGCTTGCACAGGCCTCTTATCCTCATCTATCAGAGGGCAGACAGAATGAAAACCACAATACAAAAAACTAACCAAAATGATCACATGGATCACAGCTTTGTGTAACTCAATGAAACTAAGAGCCATGCCATGTAGGGCCACCCAAGACGGATGGGTCATAGGGGAAAGTTCTGACAAAACGTGGCCCACTGGAGAAGGGAATGGCAAACCCCTTCAACATTATCACTTTGAGAACCCCATGAACAGTATGAAAAAGCAAAAAGATATGACACAGAAAGATGAACCACCCCCCAAGGTTGGTAGGTGCCCAATATGCTACTGGAGAAGAGCAGAAAAACAGCTCCAGAAGGAATGAAGAGGCTAAATCAAAGTGGAAATGACCCCCAATTGTGGATGTGTCTGGTGGTGAAAGTGAAGTTCAATGCTGTAAAGAACATTGCATAGGAACCTGGAATGTTAGGTCCATGAATCAAGGTAAATTGGAAGTGGTCAAACAGGAGATGGCAAGAGTAAACATCGACACTTTAGGAATCAGTGAACTAAAATGGACAGGAATGGGTGATTTAATTCAGATGACCATTGTATCTACTACTGTGGGCAAGAATCTCTTAGAAGAAATGAAGTAGCCCTCATAGTCAACAGGAGAAGTCAATGGCACCCCATTCCAGTACTCTTGCCTGGAAAATCCCATGGATGGAGGAGCCTGGTAGGCTGCAGTCCATGGGGTCGCAAATAGTCGGATACAACTGAGCGACTTCACTTTCACTTTTCATTTTCATGCATTGGAGAAGGAAATGGCAAGCCACTCCAGTGTTCTTGCCTGGAGAATCCCAGGGATGGGGGCGCCTGGTGGGCTGCCGGCTATGGGGTCGCACAGAGTCGGATACGACTGAAGTGACTTAACAGTAGTAGCAGTCATAGTCAACAAGAGTTTGAAATGCAGTACATGGGTGCAATCTCAAAAACAACAGGATGATCTCAGTTCCTTTTCAAGGCAAACCATTCAATCTCACAGTAATCCAAGTCTATGCCCTGACCACTAGTGCTGAAGAAGATGAAGTTGAACAGTTCTATGATGACCTACAACCTGCTACAACTAACACCAAAAAAAAAGATGTCCTTTTCATCATAGGGGACTGGAATGCAAAAGTAGGAAGTCAAGAGATACTTGGAGCAACAGGCAAGTTTGGCCTTGGAGTACAAAATGAAGCAGGGCAAAAGCTAACAGAGTTTAGCCAAGAGAACACACTGGTCATAGCAAACAACCTCTTCAAGCAAAACAAGAGAAGACTCTACATATGGATATCACCACATGATCAATACTGAAATCAGACTGATTCTATTCTTTGCAGGCAAAGATTCTCTAAATCATTCTGCATCTATAAGTTCTATAAGTCATTCTCCATCTATAAGTCTTCTGATGGAGAAGTCAGCAAAAACAAGACTGGGAGTGACTGTGGCTCTGACCATGAACTACTTATTGCCAAATTTAGACTTAAACTGAAGAAAGTAGGGAAAATGAATAGACCATTCAAGTATGACCTAAATCAAATCCTTACAATTATACAGTGAAAGTGACAAATAGATTCAAGGGATTAGATCTCATAGACAGAGTGCCTGAAGAACTATGGATGGAGGTTCATGATATTGTACAGGAGGCAGTGATCAAGACCATTCCCAAGAAAAAGAAAGGAAAAAAGGCAAAATGGTTATCTGAGGAAGTCTTACAAATAGCTGAGAAAAGAAGCTAAAGGCAAAGGAGAAAAGGAAAGTTATACCCATCTGAATGCAGAGTTCCAAAGGAGAGATAAGAAAGCCTTCCTCAGCGATCTATGCAAAGAAATAGAGGAAAACAACAGAATGGGTAAGACTAGAGATCTCTCCAAGAAAATTAGATACCAAGGGAAAATTTCATGCAAAGATGGGCACAATAAAGGACAGAAACAGTATGGACCTAACAGAAGCAGAAGATATTAAGAAGAGGTGGCAAGAATACACAGAAGACCTATACAAAAATGATCTTCATAACCCAGATAACCACGATGATGTGATCACCCACCTAGAGCCAGACATCCTGGAATGTAAAGTCAAATAGGCCTTAGGAAGCCCACTATGAACAAAGCTAGTGGATGTGATGGAATTCCAGTTGAGCTATTTCAAATTCTAATGGCATAAATGAAAGAGGAACTAAAGAGCCTCTTGATGAAAGTAAGAGAGGAGAGTGAAAAAGCTGACTTAAAACTCAACATTCAAAATACTAAGATCATGGCATCTGATGCCATCACTTCACGGCAAATAGATGGGGTAACAATAGGAACAGTGACAAACTTTATTTTCTTGGGCTCCAAAATCACTGTGAATGGTGACTGCAGCCATGAACTTAAAATATGCTTACTCATTGTAAGAAAAGCTATGACTAACCTAGACAGCATATTAAAAAGCAGAGACATCACTTTGCTGACCAAGGTTTGTATAGTCAAAGCTATAGTTTTCCAGTAGTGATGTATGGATGTGAGTGTTGGGCCATAAAAATGGCTGAGCACTGAAGAATTGATGCTTTTGAACTATGGTGCTGGAGATGACTCTTGAGAGTCCCTTCAACAGCAGGAAGATCAAATCAGTCAATCTTAAAGGAAATAAACCCTGAATATTCATTGGAAGGACTGATGCTGAAGTTGAAATTCCAACACTTTGGCCATCTGATGTAAAAAGCCAACTCACTAGAAAATGACCTTGATTCTGGGAAAGATTGAGGGCAGGAGGAGAAGTCCATGACAGAAGATGAGATGATTGGATGGCATCATCAACTCAATGGACATGAGTTTGCACAAACTCTGGGAGATAGTGAAGGACAGGGAAGCCTGGTGTGCTACAGTCCATGGGGTCTCAAACATGACTGAACAACAACTAATACTACATCCATAAACAAACTCAAAATGGATTAAAGACCTAAGCATAAGACTTGGTACTATGAAATACTTAGAGGAAAACATAGGAAAAACACTCTGTCATAAATCACAAGATCTTTTTAGACCCACCTCCTAATGAAAACAAAAACAAAAATAAACAAAGGGTCCTGATTAAACTTAAAAGCTTTTGCCCAACAAAGGAAACCATAAACAAAACATAAACAAGACTAGGAATAAGTTTAACCAAGTATTAAAAGACTGTAAACTGAAAACTGTAAGACACTGATGAAAGAAATTGAAGATAACACAAAAAATGGAAAAATATTCTGTACTCACTGATTAGAAGAATGTTAAAATATCAATACTATCCAAAGAACCCAATACCCCAAAATTCATTGCAATTCCTCTCAAAATTCAAATGCCATTTTCACAGAAAATAATCCATCATAAAATGTGTATAGAACCACAACAGACCCTGAATAGCTGAAGTAATACTGGGAAAGAACAAAAATGCTGGAGGCATCACGTTCCCTGATTTCAAACAATATTAAAGAGCTAACACCCAAAACAGTATAGTATTGGCAAAAAAATTACCCATAGTATTAGCCATAAGTTCAGTCGCTCAGTTGTGTCCGACTCCTTGCAACCCCATGAATCGCAGCACACCAGGCCTCCCTGTCCATCACCAACTCCCAGAGTTCACTCAAACTCATGTGCATCGACTCGGTGATGCCATCCAGCCATCTCATCCTTTGTTGTCCCCTTCTCCTCCTGTCCCCAATCCCTCCCAGCATCAGAGTCTTTTCCAATGAGTCAACTCTTCGCATGAGGTGGCCAAAATTTTGGAGTTTCAGCTTTAACATCATTCCTTCCAAAGAAATCCCAGGGCTGATCTCCTTTAGAATGGACTGGCTGGATCTCCTTGCAGTCCAAGGGACTCTCAAGAGTCTTCTCCAACACCACAGTTCAAAAGCATCATTCTTCAGCACTCAGCTGTCTTCACAGTCCAACTCTCACATCCATACATGACCACTGGAAAAACCATAACCTTGACTAGACAGAACTTTGTTTGCAAAGTAATGTCTCTGCTTTTTAATATGCTATCTAGGTTGGTCATAACTTTCCTTCCAAGGAGTAAGCGTCTTTTAATTTCATGGCTGCAATCACCATCTACAAGGATTTTGGAGGCCAAAAAAATAAAGTCAGCAAAAACAAGACCGGGAGCTGACTGTGGCTGAGATCATGAACTCCTTATTACCAAATTCAGACTTAAATTGAAGAAAGTGGGGGAAACCACTAGACCATTCAGGTATGACCTAAATCAAAATCCCTTATGATTATACAATGGAAGTGAGAAATAGATTTAAAGGACTAGATCTGATAGAGTGCCTGATGAACTATGGATGGAGGTTCATGACATTTTACAGGAGACAGGGATCAAGACTATCCCCATGGAAAAGAAATGCATAAAAGCAAAATGGCTGTCTGGGGAGGCCTTACAAATAGCTGTGAAAAGAAGAGAAACCAAAACAAAGGAGAAAAGGAAAGATACAAGTATCTGAATGCAGAGTTCCAAAGAAGAGCTAGGAGAGATAAGAAAGCCTTCCTCAGCGATCAATGCAAAGAAATAAAGGAAAACAACAGAATGGGAAAGACTAGAGATCTCGTCAAGAAAATTAGATACCAAGGAAACATTTCATGCAAAGATGGGCTCGATAAAGGACAGAAATGGTATGGACCTAACAGAAGCAGAAGATATTAAGAAGAGATGGCAAGAATACACAGAAGAACTGTACAAAAACAATCTTCACAACCAAGATAATCACGATGATGTGATCACTGACCTAGAGCGAGACATCTTGGAATGTGAAGTCAAGCGGGCCTTAGAAAGCATCACTACGAACAAAGCTAGTGGAGGTGATGGAATTCCAGTTGAGCCATTTCAAATCCTGAAAGATGATGCTGTCAAAGTGCTGCGTTCAATGTACCAGCAAATTTGGAAAACTCAGCAGTGGCCACAGGACTGGAAAGGTTAGTTTTCATTTCAATCCCAGAGAAAGGCAATGCCAAAGAATGCTCAAACTACCACACAATTGTACTCATGTCACACGCTAGTAAAGTAATGCTCAAAATTCTCCAAGCCAGGCTTCAGCAATATGTGAACTGTGAAATTCCAGATGTTCAAGCTGGATTTAGAAAAGGCAGAGGAACCAGAGATCAAATTGCCAACATCCGCTGGATCATGGAGAAAGCAAGAGAGTTCCAGAAAAACATCTACTTCTGCTTTATTGACTATGCCAAAGCCTTTGACTGTGTGGATCACAATAAACTGTGGAAAATTCTGAAAGAGATGGGAATACAGGACCACCTGACCTGCCTCTTGAGAAACCTGTATACAGGTCAGGAAGTAACAGTTAGAACTGGACATGGAACAACAGACTGGTTCCAAATAGGAAAAAGAGTACATCAAGGCTGTATATTGTCACTCTGCTTATTTAACTTGTAAGCAAAGTACATCATGAGAAACGCTGGGCTGGAAGAAGCACAAGCTGGAATCAAGATTGCCGGGAGAAATATCAATAACGTCAGATATGCAGATGACACCACCCTTATGCCAGAAAGTGAAGAGAAACTAAAAAGCCCCTTGTTGAAAGTGAAAGAGGAGAGTGAAAAAGTTGGCTTGAAGCTCAACATTCAGAAAACTAAGATCATGGTCCCATCACTGGTCCCATCTGGTCCCATCACTTCATGGGAATTAGATGGGGAAACAGTGGAAACAGTGTCAGTATTAACCATAGTATTGGCAAGAAAAAAAAAAAAAAACATACATACATCAACAGAACAAAATAGAAATCCCCAAATAAACTCATACCTATATGGGCAATTAAGTTACAATAAAGGAGGCTGAATAAATAATGGAGAAAGTGCAATCTCTTCAATAAATAGTGTTGGGAAAATTGGACAGCCACATGGAAAAAAATGAAAGAATGAAACTATACCCCAAAATTAACTCAAAATGTACTGAAACCTGGACACACAACCTGGAAGCATTAAACTTGTAGAAGAAAACAAAGGTGTAAGCTTCTTGATATCAATATTGGGGATTTTTTGGCTTTGATGCTAAAAGCAAAGGCAATAAAAGCATACAATCAAGTAGAACTATATCAAACTAAAAAGCTTCTACACAGCAAGGGAAACCATCAACAAAACAAAAGCGCAACCTACCAAATAGGAGAAAATACTGATAACCATTAACATCCAAAACATGGGGCTTCCCTAGTGGCTCAGTGGTAAAGAATCCACCTGCCAGTGTAAGAGATACAGGTTCAATCCCTGGGTCAGAAAGAGCCCCTGGAGAAGGGAAAGGCAACCCACTCCAGTGTTCTTACCTGGGAAATCCCATGGACAGAGGAACCTAGTAGGCTACAGTCCACGGGGTCACAAAAGAGTCAGACATGATTTAGCAGCTAAACAACAACAACAATCCAAAATATATGAAAAACTCATACAATTGAAAAGCAAAATAAGAAATAATCTAATTTATGATCCAACCAAAAGACACAGACTGGCCAGACACAAAAACAAGACCCATATACATATGCTATCTACAAGAGACTCAGTTCAGACCTAGGGACACATACAGACTGAAAGTTGAGGGGATGAAAAAGATATTCCACATAAATGGAAATCAAAAGAAAGCTGGAGTAGCAATACTCATATCAGATAAAATAGACTTTAAAATAAAGACTGTTACCAGAGATAAGGGAGGTCACTACATAATGATCAAGGGATCAATCCAAGAAGATTAACAATATTAAATATAAATATTTATGCACCCAACATAGGAACACCTCAATCCATAAGGTAAATGCTAATACCCATAAAAGGTAAAATCGACAGGAGCTCAATAACAGTGGAGGCCTTTAGCGCCTCACTTACATCAAGGGACAGGTCATCCAGACAGAAAATCAATAAGGAAACACAGGCCTTAAATGATAACATTAGACAAGATGGACTTAATTGAGATTTATAGACCATTTCATTCAAAAGCAGCAGAATACACATTCAAGTGCACATAGAATTTTTTCCAGAATAGATCACATGCTGGGCCACAAGGAAGCCTTGATAAATTCAAGAAAGTTAAAATTATCTCAAGCACCTTTTCCAACCAAAATGCTATTAGAAATAAATTACAGGAAAAAACTGTAAAAAACACAAACAGATGGAGACTAAAACAGTATGTTACCAAATAACCAATGAATCACCAAAGAAATCAAAGAGGAAATTAAAAAAAATGCCAAGACAAATGACAATGAAAATATGATGATCCAAAACATATGGTATGCAACAAAAGCAGTTCTTAGAAGGAAGTTTATAGCAAAACAGTCTTACCCCAGGAAACAAGAAAAAATCTCAAATAAACAACTAAACCTTATACCTAAAACAATTAGAGGAAGAACACAAAAAACCTAAAGTTAGTAGAAGCAAAGAAATCATAAAGATCAGAGCAGAAATAAATGAGAGACGAAGAAGACAACATAAAAGATTAATGAAACTAAAAGCAGGTTCTTTGAAATGGTAATTAAATAAAATTGATAAATCTTTACCAGGCTCATTAAAAAAAAGTGAGAGAGCTCAAATCAATAAAGTCAGAAATGAAAAGTTACAACTGACACCACAGAAATGCAAAGGATCATAAAAGACGATTACAAGAAACTATATGCCAATAAAATGGTCAACCTAGAAGAAATGGGCAAATTCCCAGAAACATACAACCTTCCGAAACTGAACAAGGAAAAAACAGAAAACACAAAGAGACCAATCGCAGTATTGAAATTGAAACTGTGACTTTAAAAATTCCATTAAACGAAAGTCCAGGAATAGATGGCTTCACAGGGAAATTCTGTCAAATGTCAAACATTAAAGAAGAGTTAACACCTATCCTTCTGAAACTCTTCCCAAAAAATGGCAGAGGAAGAAACTCTTGCAAACTCATTCTATGAGGCCACCATCACCCTGATACCAAAAGCAGACAAAGATACCACAAAAAAAGAAAATACAGGCCAATATCACTGATGAACATAGACGCAAAAATTCTCAACAAAATACTAGTAAACCAAATCCAATAATACATTAAAGGGATCATCCACCATGATCAAATGGGAATCATCCCAGGGATGCAAGGATTTTTCAATATCTGTAAATCAATCATTGTGATTCACCAATTAGCAAATTGAATAAAACCATATGATAATCTCAATAGATGCAATACAAGTTTTGACAAAGTTCAACAACCCATTTATGATAAAAAGAAAAGAAAGCTCCAGAAAATGGGCACAGAGGGAACATACCACAACATAATAAAGGTCATATATGAAAAACCCACAGCAAATATCATTCTCAATCATGAAAAGCTGAAAGCATTTTCTCTAGAGATCAGAAACAAAGTAAGGACGTCCACTCCCACCACTTTTATTCAACATAGCTTTGGAAGGGTGTCCAAAACATAGTTTTGGAAGGATGTTCACTCTCACCACTTTTGTTCAACGTATTTTTGGAAGCTATGGTAATCAAAAAAGAAATAAAAGGAATCCAAATTGGAAAAAAAGAAGTAAAATCGTCACTGCTTTCAGATGACATGATACTATACACAGAAAATCTTCAAGATGCTACCAGAAAACTACCCAGTTCAGCTCAGTCCCTCAGCTGTGTAGGACTCTGGGACCCCATGGACTGCAGCACGCCAGGCTTCCCTGTCCATCACCAACTCCCGGAGCTTGCTCAAACTCATATCCATCAAGTCAGTGATGCCATCCAACCATCTCATCCTCTGTCATCCTCTTCCCCTTCTGCCTTCAATCTTTCCCAGCATCAGGGTCTTTTTTAATGAGTCTTTGCATCAGGTGACCAAAGTATTGGAGTTTCAGTTTCAGCATCAGTCCTTCCAGTGAATATTCAGGACTGATTTCCTTTAGGATACACTGGTTGGATCTCCTTGCTGTCCAACAGACTCTCAAGAAAGAGTCTACTTCAAAACCACAGTTCAAAAGCATCAGTTCTTCAGTGCTCAGTTTTCTTTATGGTCCACCTCTCACATTCATAGATGACTACTAGAAAAACCGCAACTTTGATTATACAGATCTTTGTTGGCAAAGTAATGTCTCTGCTTTTTAATACGCTGTATAGGTTGGGCATAGCTTTTCTTTTAAGGAGCAAAAGTCTTTTAATTTCATGGCTGTAGTCACCATCTGCAGTGATTTTGAAGCCCAAAAAAAATAAAGTCTCTCGCCATTTCCATTGTTTCCCCATCTATTTGCCATGAAGTGATGGGACCGGATGCCATGATCTTTGTTTTCTAAATGTTGAATTTTAAGCCAACTTTTTCACTCACCTCTTTCACTTTCATCAAGAAGCTCTTTAGTTCTTCTTTGCTTTCTGCCATAAGGGTGGTGCTATCTGAATATCTGAGGTTATTGATATTTCTCCCAGGAATCTTGATTCCAGCTTGTGCTTCATCCAGCCAGGCATTTTGTATGATGTACTCTGAATATAAGTTAAATAAGCAGGGTGACAATATACAGCCTTGACATACTCCTTTCCTGATTTGGAACCAGTCTGTTGTTCCATATTTAGTTCTAAATGTTGCTTCTTGACCTACATACAGATTTCTCAAGAGGCACGTCAGCTGGTCTGGTATTCCCATCTCTTGAAGAATCTTCCACAGTTTGTTGTGATCTACACAGTCAAAGGCTTTGGCATAGTCAATAAAGCAGAAATAGATGTTTTTCTGGAACTCTCTTGCTTTTTCAATGATCCAACGGATGTTGGCAATTTGATCTCTGGTTCCTCTGCCTTTTCTAAAACCAGCTTGAACATCTGGAAGTTCATGGTTCATATACTATTGAAGCCTGGCTTGGAGAATTTTGAGCATTACTTTGCTAGTGTGTGAGATGAGTGCAATTGTGCAGTAGTTTGAGCATTTTTTGGCATTGCCTTTCTTTGGGATTGGAATGAAAACTGACCTTTTCCAGTCCTGTGGCCACTGCTGGCATATTGAGTGCAGCACTTTCACAGCATCATCTTGTATGACTTGAAATAGCTCAACTGGAATTCCATCACCTCCACTAGCTTTGTTCATAGTGATGTTTCCTAAGGTCCACTTGACTTTGCATTCCAGGATGATTGGCTCTAGGTGAGTGATCACACCATCATGGTTATCTGAGTTATGAAGATCTTTTTTGTACAGTTCTTCTGTGTATTCTTGCCACCTCTTCTTAATATCTTCTGCTTCTGTTAGGTCCATACTGTTTCTGTCCTTTATTGTGCCCATCTTTGCATGAAATTTTCCCTTGGTATCTCTAATTTTCTTGAAGAGATCTCTAGTCTTTCCCATTCTATTGTTTCCCTCTATTTCTTTGCACTGATCACTGAGGAAAGCTCTCTTATCTCTCCTTGCTATTCTTTGGAACTCTCCATTCAAATGGATATATCTTTCCTTTTCTCCTTTGCCTTTAGATTCTCAGCTAATTGTAAGGTTTCTTCAGACACCATTTGGCCTTTTTGCATTTCTTTTTTGGGGGATGGTCTTGATCACTGCCTCCTGTACAATGTCACGAATCTCCACCCATAGTTCTTCAGGCACTCTGTTTATCATATCTAATAAGGATAAACCTCTTATCCTTATCCATCAGAGGGCAGACAGAATGAAAACCACAGTCACAGAAAACTAAGCAAACTGATCACATGGACCACAGCCTTTCCTAACTCAATGAAACTATGAGCCATCCCATGTAGGGCCACCCAAGACGGATGGGTTGTGGTGGAGAGTTCTGACAAAATGCGGTCCACTGGAGAAGGGAATGGCAAACCACATAAGTATTCTCACCTTGAGAACCCCATGAACAGTATGAAAAGGCAAAAAGATAGGGCACTGAAAGAAAACTACTAGAGCTCATTAATGAATTTGGTAAAGGTGCAGGATACAAAATTAATACACAGAAAACCTCTTGCATTTCTATACACTAATGACATTTGATCAGAAAGAGAAATCAAGGAAACAATGTCATATCACTGCAACAAAAATAATAAAATACCTAGGAATAAACCTACCTAAAGAAGCAAAAGAGCTGGACTCAGAAAACTATAAGATGCTAATGAAGGAAATCAAAGCCAACGCAAACAAATGGAGAGATATACCATGTTCTTGGATTGGAAGAATCAATATTGTTAAAGTGACTATACTATGCAAAGTAATATACAGATTCAATGCAATCCCTGTCAAATTACAATGGCACTGTTTACAGAAATAGAACAAAAAATTTTACAATGTATATAGAAACACAAAACACCCTGAATAGCTAAGCAATCTCGAGGGAAAAAAAAAAAAAATGAAGCTGAAGGAAGCTGACTTCTCACTATATTACAAAGCTACAGTAATCAGAACAGTATAGTACTATCTCAAAAACAGAAATAAAGATCAATGGAACAGAACAGAAAGTCCAGAGATAAACCCATGCACTGATGATCAACTAATCTATGACACAGGAGACAGGAATATACAATGGAGAAGAGACTGTCTCTTCAATAAGTGGTGCTGGGAAAACTGGACAGCTATATGTAAAAGAATGAAATTAGAACATTCTCCAACACCATATACAAAAATAAACTTAAAATGGATTGAAGACCTAAATGTAATATTGAATATTATAAAACTGTTAGAGGAAAATAGAGGCACAACACTCTCTGACATACTCTAGGACATACTCCACCTCCTAGAGTAATGAAAATAAAAATAAACAAATGGACCTAATTAAACTTAAAAGATTTTGCACAACAAAGGATACCATAAATAAAACAAAAAGTTAAACCTACAGAATGGGAGACAATGTTTTCAAACAATGTGACCAACAAGGCATTAATCTCCAAAATACACGAACAGTTCCTAAAGCTCAGTATCAAAAGCCCAAATAACCCATTCAAAAATTGAGTGAAAGATCTAAATATACATTCCTCCAAAGAAGACACATAGATGGCCAAATAGCATCTGAAAAGATGCTCAACACCACTGATTATTCAGTTAAGTTCAGTCGCTCAGTCGTGTCCTACTCTTTGTGACCCCATGAATTGCAGCACGCCAGGCCTCCCTGTCCATCACCAATTCCCAGAGTTCACCCAAACTCACATCCATTGAGTTGGTGATGCCATCCAGCCATCTCATCCTCTGTTGTCCCCTTCTCCTCCTGCCCCCAATCCCTCCCAGCATCAGAGTCTTTTCCAATGACACACTCTTCACATGAGGTAGCCAAAGTATTGGAGTTTCAGCTTTAGCATCATTCCTTCCAAAGAACACCCAGGACTGATCTCCTTCAGAATGGACTGGTTGGATCTCCTTGCAGTCCAAGGGACTCTCAAGAGTCTTCTCCAACACCACAGTTCAAAAGCATCAGTTCTTCAGCGCTCAGCTTTCTTCACAGTCCAAGTCTCACATCCATACATGCTGCTGCTGCTGCTGCTGCTAAGTCGCTTCAGTCGTGTCTGACTCTGTGCAACCCCATAGACGGCAGCCCACCAGGCTCCCTAGGATTCTCCAGGCAAGAACAGTGGAGTGGGTTGCCATTTCCTTCTCCAATGCATGAAAGTGAAAAGTGAAAGGGAAGTCGCTCAGTCATGTCTGACTCTTAGCGACCCCATGGACTGCAGCCCACCGGGCTCCTCCATCCATGGGATTTTCCAGGCAAGAGTACTGGAGTGGGGTGCCATTGCCTTCTCCGATCCATACATGACCACTGGAAAAACCATAGCCTTGACTAGACGGACCTTTGTTGGCAAAGAAATGTCCCTGCTTTTGAATATGCTATCTAGGTTGGTCATAACTTTCCTTTGAAGGAGTAAGCATCTTTTAATTTCATGGCTGCAATCACCATCTGCAGTGATTTTGGAGCCCAAAAAAATAAAGTCTGACACTGCTTCCACTGTTTCCCCATCTATTTCCCATGAAGTGATGGGACCAGAGAAATGCAAATCAAAATTACAGTGAGATATCATCTCACAGTGGTCAGAATGGCCATCATCAAAATATCTACAAACAATAAATACTAGAGACAGTGTGGAGAAAACGGAACCCTCCTGCACTGTTGGTGAGAACATAAACTGGTACAACCATTATGGAGAACGATATGGAGGCTCCTTAAAAACTAAAAGTAGAACTACTTTATGATCCAGCAATCGCACTCCTGGGCATATACCCAGAGAAAATCATAATTCAAAAAGTTACACATGGGGCTTCCCTGGTGGCTTAGTGGTAAAGAATCCACCTGCCAATTTCAGGAGACACAGTTTCGATCCCTGATCTGGGAAGATTCCACATGCTGTCTAACAACTAAGCCTGTGTGCCACAAACGTTGAACCTGTGTTCTAGAGCCCGGGAACTGCAGCTATTGAGCTCACGTGCCCAAGAACCTGTGCTCTGCAACAGAGAAGCCACCGCAATGAGAAGCCTGTGCACTTCAATGAAGAGCTGCCCCCTGCTCCCAGCAACTAAAGAAGAGCCCACACAGCAATGAAGACCCAGCACAACCAAAAATAAATAAATAAAATTATTTTCTAAAAGTTACAGGCACACCAATGTTCATTGCAGCACTATTTACAATAGCCAAGACGTGGAAACACCCTAAATATCCACTGACAGATGAATGGCTAAAAAAGATGTGGTGCATATATACAATGAAATATTAGTCATAAAAAGGAATGAAATAATGCCATTTGCAGCAACATGGAGATTTTCATATACTAAGTGGAGTCAAACAGGGAAAGACAAACATCATATGATATCACTTGTCTATGGAATCTTAAAAAAATGAAATAAATGAATTTATTTACAAAACATAAACTGATTCACAGACCTAGAAAACAAACTTATGGTTACCAAAATAGAAAGGTGCTGAGTGGATAAATTAGGAGTTGGGATTTATATACACTGCTATATATTAAATTGATAATCAACAAGGACCTTGCACAGGGAACCCTACTGAATACTCTATAATAACCTATATTGTAAAAGAATCTGAAAAAGAATAGATTGTATATGTATAACTGAATCACTATGCTAGATACCTGAAATTACACAATATTGTAAATCAACTATATTCCTATAGAATTTTTTAAATTAAAATAAAGATACTAAGCAGAAAATTTATTTCAGGAATTAATGAAGTGAAGAAATAGAGCAGGGCAAGTGAAAAGGCCATGACAAAGGATGCCATTTTAGTCAAGAAGTTTGGCAAGGACTCCTTTAAGGGAAGTATCATTTGAACAAAGATCTGAACCTGGCAGGACAGACTGAAGTGGACAGATGGTTCAGCCCAGGTGATGCCATATGAAGTGCTGAGCAAGGAAAGGACAGAGTCAGACCCAGTAACCATGTGGGACACTGACTGCAGGGGACATGAAGAGAAGCAGGAGGACCATATGGATAGCAGGCAGTCTTAGCAACTTTAAGGAGTTTGGGGGTTGGGGCAATTGGAACCCACCATCAGAAAAATAAAAACATCATACTAAGTGAAAGAAGCCAGACATAAATGACCATGTCCTGCATGACTGCATTTATATGAAGTGTCCAGACTACACAAAACTATAAAGACAGAAGAACATAGATGAGAGGTTGCCTAGAGTCTGGGGTGCATATGGGGTTTATATATAATAATTGGGGATGCATATGACCCAGCAATCCCACTGCTGGGCGTACACACCAAGGAAACCAGAATTGAAAGAGACATGTGTACCCCAATGTTCATCGCAGCACTGTTTACAATAGCTAGGACATGGAAGCAACCTAGATGTCCATCAGCAGACAAATGGATAAGAAAGCTGTGGTACATATACACAATGCAATATTACTCAGCTATTTAAAAGAATGCATTTGAATCAGTTCTAATGAGGTAGATATGAAACTGGAGCCTATTATACAGAGTGAAGTAAGTCAGAAAGAAAAACGCCAATACGGCACATTAACGCATATATACAGAATTTAGAAAGATGGTAATGATGACCTTATATGCAAGACAACAAAAGAGACACAGATAAAAAAAAAATAGACTTTTGAACTATGTGAGAGAGGTGAGGGTGGGACGATTTGAGAGAATAGCATTGCAACATGTATATTGCCGTATGCGAAATAACTCACCAGTCCAAGTTCAATGCGTGAAACAGGGCACTCAAAGTCGGTGCACTGGGACAACCCAGAGGGATGGGATGGGGAGGGAGGTGTGAGGGGGGTTTGGGATGGGGGACACAAGTACACCTGTGGCTGATTCATGTCAATGTATGGCAAAAACCACCACAGTATTGTAACGTAATTAGCCTCTAATTAAAATAAATAAGTTAATTTAAAAAATAATTGAGCATGAAGGATCTTACTGGGGTGATGAAAATCTTCTAAAGCTGAATTACAGTTATGGTTGCACACCCTAGTAAATTTACAAAAAAGTCATTGTGTTGCACACTTGAATGGATGGTTTTCATGGTATGTACATTATACTTAGATTGTCAAAATAAATGCTGATAGAGAAATCCAAAGCAGCAAATGAACCTCTGAATGAGCACCATCAGGAACAGCCACCCGCAAGGGTCATGTAGGAGAGGCAGATGATGGGGAGGAATTGAGATTAAAGTTTGTCATCAGGTCTGGGCAAGGAGGATGAGGACTATTTTGAGCAGGGTCCTTACAGAGCAGAGTTCCCTCCCAAGGTACCACTTTGTCCCTCTCCTCTCTACTGAGTCTAGTCTTGTAGATCAGATTGCTGATACCATGTCTTTGCAAATCATGCCTTGAATCCATTTCTCTCTGCTCAAGGCTCAGGGACTCCTGCAGACACGTTTCTGCAGCAGCTGAATTCAATCAGGAGGCACAAGACAAGCAGACTCCGTTAACACTGGGTGAACATCTAAGAAATCTATCATTTCCTCTACTGTTCAAGAGAAACTGGCTTGATGGCCATTTATGGGAGTTACAAATGCCAACAAACCCTAGGAGTTGTAAACAAACCACCTTCATGGTAATATGTGATTTAGAAAGTGATTTACATTCAGTTGGCAATGAAAATATATTACTGTTCTCTGACTCCAAAGGCTTCGGTAAGTATCAAAGGCAAGAGCTTACAGTCACTTTGAATAAGGAATCAAACTGAGGTTAACCTGAACCCAAGGTCAGCATCAAAACAGAACCCAAAATTCTAGGGGAAATGACGGAAGTTTACACAAGTAACACCACGTTACCCCTCCCAGGACACTGAGGTGCTCGCTCCAGGAATGGCCTTTTCTAGAATGCCGGGGTTACCCTCCACCTCAATACCCGGGAGCTGCACATACCTGGTGTCTCTAGGCACACCGGCAACTCCCCAGCTCCGCCACTGCTCTGGTCTCAGCTCAGGATACAATTCCCTCTAACTCCTTGGAGAGCTGGTCAATGGGAAAGTCTTTGGGAGGGAAGGTAAATGGAAGGGGCTTCATCAGTTGTTAACACCTGAACTTCTGTGCTGACTGCACTATTTCCTAGTGAATAGCAAGGCTGTGCCTGCGTGTGAGTGGAAGTGAGTTTCCACATTACTTAGCAAAGGAGAGAATGGTCAGAATACAGTGGTAGATTCTGAAAGAGGTGATTCCAGGAGGGAAATTAGTGAACAGATATTGCAGACTTTGCCTACCTCTTACTCTTGATGTCCGGTCTCAGCCTGGGAATGCTGTTACCTGACCTCACCTGTCATGGAGGAGTTTACCCCCACCCCAATCCCACAATGCCTAGAGGGCCAGCTGAGAGCAATGATTATGGTGGTAAAAATACAATTGATTCTTGAACAAAACAGGTGTGAAGTACATGGGTCCACTTATACCCAGATTATTTTTTCCCCATAAATACTACAGTACTACACCATCTGTGGTTAGTTGAATCCATGGACATGGAACCTTGGAAACCATGGAATGATGTATCTGGCAGGAAAACTATAAGTTATATGTAGATTTTCAATTGGATGGATTGTTGATGCCCTTGACCCTTACGTCATTCAAGTGTTAGCTGTATAGAGGTTTCATAGCCGGAACCAGTCCAAACTGGTAAAGGAAAATTATTAGACACATAGGAAGCAGAATTAATTCACACAGATACTAGCCACCTCTATACAGTCTCAGGCATCAGTGCTTTTTATCCCAGAAGTGGCACAACTTTGAGAAAAAGTTATTAATATTTTAAAATTATTGCAAAAATAAATATGGTAATTTTTTATAGTTGTAATTTAGATTTACAGAAAAGTTGCTAAAATGATACAGGGAGAACCCATATGCCCTTTATACAGATTTTCCCAATGTTAACATCTTCCGTAATCAGTGGAATTATCAAAGCTTGGAAACTATCACTGATACAATACAATTAACGAACCTACACACTTTATTTAAATTTTGTCAGTTTTTTCCACTACATGTCTTTTTTTCTTCTCCTGGTAGCACATTGTATTTAGTTCTCACATCCCTTTAGTCTCCTTTAGTCTGAGCACCTCAGTTTTTCCTTGCCTTTCAATGACCCTGACTCTGTGGAAGAGGACTGGCTCTGGTTATCTGTAGAATGTCCCTCATTTTTTGTTTGTCTGATGTTTTCTCACATAATGAAGTTATGCATTTTTGGCAAGAATGCTCCAGATATGATGCTATGACCTTTTCAGTGTATCATATCAGGGGGTGCACAGTGTGGATATGTCTTATCTTGGTGATATTAATTTGGATTCCTTGGTTAAGGTGGTATCTACCTGGTTTCTCCACTGTAAAGTTAACCACATTTCCCTCTTGAAGATTACCTTATAATTTCATGATAGTTATATTTTACCTAAATTAAAACACATATTCAATGCCACCTTTTGGAAAGGTATCTGAGACAAATTACAATAAGATACATACAAATTAGATTCTTGTGTATCCTATCTTGACAAATAGTCCTTTTCTGTTTCCAAAACCTGGAGGAGGTCTTGATATTTCCTTCTTAAATCCAGTCATCACCAGATTCTACTAAGTCCATCTTCTGTTAATACATATGCCTCTCAGCCGTGTCCACTTCTCTCCATTTTCACCACGTTTTGTAATTTGTCTACCTGACTCCATGTCTTGATCCTCTCAAATCCTATCTACTCACTAACTCCAGAGTGAGCTTTAAAAATCAAATAGGGGGGCTTCCTGCATAAGCCAATGCAGGAGACATGGGTTCGATCCCTGGTCTGGGAAGATCCCACATACCACAGAGCAGCTAAGCCCGTGGGCCACAACTATTGAACCGGTGCTCTAGAGCCCAGGAGCCACAACTATTGAAGCCTGTGCACCCTAGAGCCTGTGGTCTGCAACAAGAGAAGCCACTGCACTGGGAAGCCTGTGCACCACAGCTAGAGAGTAGTCCCCACTTGCCACATCTAGAAAGAAGCCTGTCCAGCAACCAAGACCCAGCACAGCCATAAATAAGTTTAAAAAATATTAAAAAAAAAAAAAAGAAAAGAAAAGAAGGGAACTTCCCTGGTGGTCCAGTGTCTAAGACTCCAAGCTCCCAGTGCAGGGGGCCTGGGTTTGATCCCTGGCCAGGGAACTAGATCCCACATGCCACAACTAAGAGTCTGCATGCTGCAACTAAAGACTTCCTGCATGCCACAACTAAGACCTGGTGCAACCAAATACAGTTTTAAAAAAGAAAAAGCAAATAAGGCCAGGCTACCTCCCGCTCTGAGGCTCCAGCAGCTTCCCACTGCTCTAAAGCAGAAATGATGTGGGTAGCAAACACTGGAATGGGCCCTCTTCATGAACTGCAGATAAAATGATCCCCGGGTAACTGAACAAGTTAATCTCCCAGCTGCAAATCAGAATCCACCAGGGAGCCTGTTAAAACTATAAACCCACAGGCTCCTACCCACAGAGATTCCAACTCAGAGGAAGAACCTGGGATCCACTCTATAACAAGCCTCCCAGGTGATCCAGATGGAGGGGCAGCTGAAGAATCATTGTTACTCAACATGGTGCTTGTTCTTAGGGGGAGCTATGAGAAAGATTTCCTCTGATTTCTAAATTTCTGTAATGTTATTTTAATTATTCTCTAATCATTAAATGCACCTAAATATATTTGAAATTAAATAAAAAATCTGCCAAATAAGAAGTCCTAGCATATTCTAACTTCTGTTGAATCTGTACATATTACAGGATGTTATAATTTTCTTACTTATAAAGGTGATCATTTTATTTCATTAAATTTAACTTTAATATTTTAACTTTAACTAACTTTAACTAAATTAAAATTTAACTTTAATTTAATATTCATTAAATTTAACTCTCTAGTAGTATAGATATAATCTTTCTGACATCCTGATATGAAGTCTTATTGTCCTTAATATTAAAGATCCCAACCACTGCTAGTTTATAGTAAAGACTTCTTCAAGCTCTGGTCCCCATATTTTAAACATGCACACAGCAGTGTGCCAGGCTGTGACACCTTAGGTGCCAACTATGTGTCATGTAGGCACCCGAGGTTTGAATCACAAATACAGTCAGTTCCAGTAGTAAATACTGCCTTTTTAGTCATTCCAAATATTTTCAAATTTAAATAAAAATTAAGCAATTTCAAAAACTCAAGAAAGTGATTATTTATGTCATTTATTATATTTTTATAGGGATTGAGACATTTCAAAACCCTGTCAGACTTACATAAGCCTCAGCACCATTCCCAAAAGTAGTCCTTTGCCTTATTTTTAAGCAAAATACACATTATCAATGAGACTTAAAGTCAAGTTAAATATGTAATATTTGGAAGGAAAGCTGTAACAAACCTAGATAGCATATTAAAAAGCAGAGACATCACTTTGGCGACAAAGGTCCATACAGTCAAAGCTTTGGTTTTTCCAGTAGTCATGTATGGATGTGAGACCTGGTCCATAAAGAAGGCTGAACACCAAAGGATTGATGCTTTCCAACTGTGGTGTTGGAGAATACTCTTGAGAGTCTCTTGGACTACAAGGAGATCAAACCAGTCAGTTCTAAAGGAAATCAACCCTAAATATTCATTGGAAGGACTGATACTGAAGCTCCAATACTTTGGCCACCTGATGCGAAGAGCTGACTCATTGGAAATGACCCTGATGCTGGGAAAGACTGGGGCAGAAGAAGAAGGGGGTGCCAGAAAAAGAAATTTTTGGATGGCATCATCAATTCAATGGACATGAGTTTCAGAAACTCCGGGAGATAGTGAAGGACAAGAAGCGTGGCATGCTGGAGTCCATGGGGTCGCAAATAGTTGGACACAACTTAGCAACTGAACAATAACAACAAAATATTTAATATGAACACATATTTTATCTCCCAACAAAGTAAGAGAAGTGTCATTTAAATTCAATTAGACCGTTTTTATAATTAGCATGCACCTCCCTCTGCTTCTGGAAGGGTTTTGTAGTTCAACTTAAGGGGGGAAATGCTGGCAGAGAGAGACAAGACAGGGAGCCAGTAGGCAGTCTATATTGGCCTGTGATGGGGCTGTAACTACCTGGTTCCCTAAGTTTTTCTTCTCTAAGTCAGAATCTCAGAGAATGTGCCTCCTTCCCAAGCCTAATTCCTTCACCACCTCTTCCTTTGTTAGTTGTGTGTGTGTGTGACAAAAATACCTTTTTTTGATCATGTTGCATGGCATGCAAGATCTTAGTTCCCTGACTAGCAATCGAACCTGGGCCCCAATGGAAGCACAGAGTCCTAACCACTGGACCTCCAGGGAATGTGCAAAAGTATATATTTTTTTAACTTCCAAGAAAAACGATGTAAATGCAGTTTCTTTGGGTAATGTTTTCTCTTTTGGTTTATTGATGAGGAAAATATAAGTATCAAGATAACGTTTTGTCACTTTTGCTTGTAAATGAAGCAACTGACAAAGGATTTATCTCCAAAATATACAAGCAGTTCATGAAGCTCAGTATCAGAAAAACAAACAACCAAATAAAAAAATGGGCAGAAGACCTAAACAGACATTTCTCAAAGGAGACATACAGATGGCCGACAAACATATGAAAAGATGCTCAAATTGCTCATTATTATACAAATTCAAATCAAAACTACAATGAAGTATCACCTCACACAGGTCAGAATGGCCATCATCAAAAAGACTACAAGTAATAAATGCTGGAGAGGGTGTGGAGAAAAGTGAATCCGCTTGCACTGTTGCTGCTGCTGCTGCTAAGTCACTTCAGTCGTGTCTGACTCTGTGCGACCCCATGGACTACAGCCTACCAGGCTCCTGCGTCCATGGGATTCTCCAGGCAAGAGTACTGGAGTGGGTTGCCATTGTCTTCTCCCTTGCACTGTTGCTAGGAATGTGAATTTATACACACGTTCTCCATAACCACTATGGAGAACAATATGGAGGTTCCTTAAAAATAGAACTACCATATGACCTAGCAATCCCACTACAGGGCATATACCCTGAGAAAACCATAATTCGAAAAGACATATGTACCCCAGTGTTCACTGCACCACTATTTATAACACCCAGGACATGGAAACAACCTAGATGTCCATCAATAGATGAATGGATACAGAAGATGTAGGACATATATACAGTGGAATATTACTTAGCCATAAAAAGGAACAAAATCGGGTCATTTGTAGTGATGTGGATGAACCTAGAGGTTGTCATACAAAGTGAAGTCAGAAAGAAAAACAAACGTTATATATTAAGGTATATATATGGAATATAGGAAAATGATTCTAATGAACCTATTTGCAAGGCAGGAACAGAGGTTCAGACATAGAGAAGGGATTTGTGGACACGGGTGGGGAAGGAGAGGGTGGGATAAATTGAGAGAGTAGCACTGACATACATACACTACCATGTGTAAATTAAGATAGCCAGTGGGATATCCTGTGCTGTATAGCACAGGAGGCTCACAGGGAACTCAGCTCCGTGTTCTGTGATGACCTAGAGGAGCAGAATGGGAGGGTGGGAAGGTGGCTCAAGAGCTAGGGGATATGTGTATACAGATAGCTATATCACTTTGTTGTACAGCGGAAACTAACACAATATTGTAAAGCAATTATACTCCAATTTTAAAAAAAATAAATGCCAAAAAAAGAAGGAGAAGGAAAACTTTAAAGGGAAAAAAAGATAGAGCTTTATCAAACTCTGGCCATATGCAAAACACGGGAAAATGGAAAATGCATGAAGCCTTGAAAATTCAGTATTCTATGTTTAACTATTTCCCTTTGAGTTTGCAGTCTGAAATGTAAATCCAATAAACTCCAAATGAGTGAGTCATAAAATCGACTGGGAGAATTAATCAGGGGTTTCTCCAATAGGCACTTTTATCTTGTGTGGAATTTTTCATGTAGATTACAATAGCATTTTTACAAAAAAGTAATGGATTCAGTCATTACCACAGCACCAAACCACTGCATTTTACTGTTGGAGTGTGGATCTTGGAAGAATTTTGAGTGTCTTTCAAAATTAAACAAGACATCTAAAAGGAGAAACCAGAAGAAATAAAATGCTTCAACGAGCAGAAAAAGCAATGTTGGATACCTGGATGAACTGAGGGAGCTGAGAGCTAAGTTTAGCCTGAGTTTGCAGGTCCTGGATGAAGCAGGATAAATGACCCTAAACTCGAGAGCTGCAGCTTCTTCAGGCACAAAATGAAAATACTGTTTAGCTCAATGTACTCATGGATTCAATGGGAGAATGCCTTCCCTGACTAAGGATCATATTTCTCTAGCTGGTCTCTCTTCAGCCTCTTCCTGAGGTCGAACCTCTGTGACACAGTAATGGCCTGGCTGGATCCTCCACCCAGTGACAGCTGAGGCTCAGCAGGACCGTCTGTCTGCCCACCAGGACAGCATCCTGTCACCCATCCCCTGGTTCCAGCGTGCTGGCCACTTTCCCTTACTCTGCAGTTCTGCCTCCTGACCCCAGACTCTGTCCTCGCAGAATCTCTGAATTTCTTCACTGGGCCATGTAGGACCTCTGGTTCTCTCTGAGCCTTCTGCAGACCAAGGAGAGCTGGGCGCTGCCTCAGGCCCCTCTGTCAAGCCAACTTCTCCTTCAGGGCTGGACCACGGTGGATGTGCTCACCGGGGATACCACCAGGCTCCTAGGGACCAAGAGGTGCACAGGGCACTAAGCCCTTAGTTTTGTCTTCACTGATTCACGGAGGCTCCTGGACATCAGCTCAAAGAGCAGTGGTCGGGACACAGATGTCTCGCTGCCTGTGTCCTCTCCCCTTTCTCTTCCTCCTCTTCAACTCAGGCCTCCTACCCTATGTCACATGCTGACTCCTTTCCACCCCTGCCTTTTCTTCTGACCTAGTTCACAAGATGGCTCTTGGTAGGTGAAGAAATTTTCTCTCCACAAAGATTGTCTTTCAAAACGAAAGCTTTTCTGCAGACCCAGAAGTCCTACTCCAGATGTCAAAGGCTAGATATTGAATCTTTCTCTTTGTATCCCTGCTGTGTGCTCCTAATCCTTCCTCAAGGCAAACCAGACATTTCTGGTCAGAAAAATGCAAATCTGCACTTTAATGTTTTGAAAGAACATACACTTTCCTCAGAAAGCCACACTTCTCCCTGTGACAGTTTTTCTTTCCACCTCCCGTTTCCTTTCTCCTGATTAAATAGGTCTGAAAAGCCTCCCTAAGAAGACAAGCTAAAACTGGGAACTTGGGGAAAACACGGTGAGCAAAGGCTGAATCGAGGGTGAAGGAAGCTGTGTGGCGTTTAACCACATCAAGCCCTGCTGTTTGTCATGCGTACACCCCACGATGGCTGGATCGAGGCATGTAGACTCCTTTCCTTTCAATACTGTCTCAAATGATGATGCATCCTTGTAAGAACTTCGGAACAGTTTCAAACCTCTGATACGTGCCCCTAACAATTCATTACTACCCCTAGAGGATTCTGCACATTCTCAGTTACAATTCCAGGAAATATTTTGTGAAACACCTTACACAGGGACTTTATTCAGCTCCTTGGAGGCACAAGGCTGCAGGCAATGTAGAGATGAGTAAGTCAGGAATTTACAGTCGAGTGAGAGAGCCAAGAGGGGAGGTGAGCAACTGTAAAACAGCTGTGGAACAATGGAAACAAAACGCCATGTAAGTGCTACGAGTGGATCCTAAAGGACACTCCTCATATATGACCTCATAGGTGACACTTAGTCATGTGCTGGAAAATGCCCTCAAAGTTGTTTGACAGCCAATGCAGACATGGCCTCCCTGAAACTGAGTTCTCCCAATGCCCATTAACAAAACCACCTCAAACCAAACCATCATAGTTCCAGTCCTTTGGCTTCTGATTAAGTGGAGGAGGCTCAAGTGCTAGCAAGGCTCTTGGACTAAATGGCACTTCTCTACGCCAAGCTTTGTTAGGAGCTGGATTGTGGACAGGGGCCAGGAAGAGGCAACAGTCAGCACGGGCATCTGCTGACGTTCTCTGTGGTATTCTATGCTGCTGATTGAGAGAGGACATGTGCTTTGGAAACCAGATAAGTGGAGGAGGGTAAGGTTGCTGTTGTGTCGTGAAACTTGAGACCACACTCTTTATCCCCAGAATTCATGCAGATGGAAGGCAGAGAGGAGTCCACAGAAAGCAGTGCCTGAAAGACGAGCACAACGAAACGAGAGCTGGCAAGGATTACTTGTAAAAGCAAATAGGAAGAATGTTAAGCACTGAAGACCACTGACATTCCTAAATATTAACCCAGAAATTGTATTTGATAAACGTGGCATCCTTTAATGAAGGAGATGAAGAAGTTGAGAACTAGAAAAGGAGCCTTCAGGGAAAGCTAATAAATAAAATGGGAGAAGTCAAGCAAAAGAGAAAATAAGCCACCCTATTATCACTGGGAAAATTTTTCTGGGTCCTTGAACATTAAAATAGACCCACTTACATAAACACCTAAGGGTCTCTTATTCACATCATGTGCCGAGAGCTGGCAAAGCCCTATCATGGTGACCAGGGTACAATTCTGGGCCTGGAATGTGGCCAGTGTACTTTACTCCCCTGAACCTTAATCTGACAGCGAGGAGCACTATGCTTAGGAAACTGTTGTTCAGTCCGAAGTCCAGAAAAGGGGAGTCAAGGAGCCGGGTGGGTGAGGCTTAGCCAGCCCTGACCAGGAAAGGGGATGCTGATTCTGGATGTTTTATGTCTTCATGCAAACGAATACCTCAATGTTCTGGCTTGCCATTCAGATCTGATAACCCAGAAAATGTAAAACAAGAGTCAACAAAGCAAAATGAAAAACTTCAAAAGAAAGCAGAAAAAAGGGATGTCATTGACAATGTATGCATGGGAGCTGGGCCAGTGAAAATTCTAAATAGAAAGAACATGAAAATTAAAATCTGTGACATAAAAATAGAAAGGGCAAGATATAAATGGTTACTCTGGACATTAACTGAAGGAAGTAGAACAAAACAAACTAAGCAATTTCTTGGTGTCAACTTCCTGTGCCTTAGTTATATATGGCTCATCGGAACAAAGTATGGAGATCTGATGGATAGAAAACTAGCCAGCTCAGTGAAATGAGGACAAGGACTCAGAAAATATTTCTTCACCATCAGAGGGCATGGGGCATTGTTTAAACATGATTTCTTCTCAGTTTAATAAGTTTGTTTAAGGCAGATGACAAGATCTGGTTGTCAAGGGTAAAACTTCCACCCCCTCCACCTACCCTCCCCACCAGACACAAAGTAACGGAGCTGGAGAGATACCACAGAGGGGAAGAAAGATATGTACAACCCAGAAAGGCATGCCCTTGAAAAGGTCATGGTTAAGTGGAGCAAAGTGGAGGAGCTTCATAAAGGCCAGGGAGCTGAGGACAAATAGGAAACTCTTATCCCATGGAATAGCAAACAGATTGAGAAAACTGAGAAGGACTTGAAACAATCCTCAGGCAGTACATGTTGCCTGTCTAGACCTCGGATTCACATCTCTAAAATAAGGAAGTTGGATTAGAAAATCTTTGAAATCAGATTCAGCTTGAAAATGTCATTACTAAATGATACTTAAGGATCAACAGAAAGCAGAAGAATCAGGCCAAAGCTGAGCTATCCCATGAAATGCATCCTATGACAATATACATTAAACCAATAAGGAAACCCCTGTTCCAAGGTAGAGTGTGAGTGAAAAAATGGAGCGGCAAGTGATCAACATACAAAGTCTTTTTGAAGTTGATTCTATGGGAACAAGAGAAGGCGGCTACAGTGTGAGACAAAGTTGATGGAAAGGAGAGACAGTGAAAAGAAAACAAAATACTTTGAGACTTTATATTTAACATGAATTCATTCATACTTAATATCTTTTAAATTTTTATTGATCTTAGGGGTAGAAGAAAAAATGCAAAGTTGTCTTGTCAATTAGAAAGAAGAATTGTGAGCACAATTTTAAAGCACTTCACAAACACACAACAGTTACTCTTTTCATTATTATTTAACTAGTTCAGTGGGAATACAGGCTCTCTGAAATCTCAGTGCACTCAGCACTTATTTGGGGATCTTGAATATATGCTACAAAAGCAGCAGTTGACAACTAAACCCAAAGATGGGCTCTAAAGACAGTTACATGACAAAATAATAAATGGTAAAATTTAGGATGGCCAAAGAGCTCCAAATGCAAAGCAGAAAGTTGAAGGTATCAGAAGAGCTTAAATTTTCATTATCTTTTAGGTCATCATTATGAGTAGTAGTGCAAGTGTATGAATGATTTTAGCAAAGCTCTTAGAAATCCCTCATGCTTTCATCAAGATTACAGAGCAAAAGAGCTTTTCAAAGGTGAAAGAAATGGTATTAAAGCAACTGTCAAACAACCTATATATTCAATAGCTCTCACACTTCTTGAGAACATGTGCCAACTTTCTGGGAACTAGAAGATTTATTTATCTTCCTGATGTTTCCATCCTTCTTCCTGTCATCTTTGCCAAAAATCATCAATAAGAATATGATGGGAGTTTTCCTCCATTAAGAGGGGAGTCTACACTGATCTGCTCTATCTGCTGTCAGAATTACAGGCAACTGTACGAAGCCAAGGAGTCGCCTAAATGTTTAATGAAGCAGAAAAGTCATTCTTCAGCTGTACTGCAGACCCACTAGATGGTTTGAAAAGATCACCTCTGTTTGTTTTAAACTGGCAATAGATTGCTGAATATTTAATGAGTGTTACAGTATTCAGCTCTGAGAGGGGCCAGGCAAGGGTCAGGTTATGGCTGCCTGCTGCTCCCTGCAGTTTCAAGTTTCCCTGAGGTTTATTAAAGGTAGGAAATAGCAGGGTCAAATCAAGACCTTTTTCAGTGGCACCCTTTGTAGCACTGTAGACATGGAAAGAAAAATGGGAGGTCACAGGCCTGTCCTGGTGAAACAAGGTTAAGAATTAGGAAATCTTTCAGGAGAAATGAGGAGTAGGGCTAGCATTTCTTTCCCTTATTCATAAAGGTGAGGGGAAAAAATAGTGTTAGGGAAGAGAAGCAATAAAAAATCCTTGTTGTTTAACAAAACACTGTAAGTCAACTATACTTCAATAAAAAATTTAAAAAGAAAACTTTCCTACTGAGAAGCTTAAAAAATCCTTACTGTGATTATTCTGGGAAAGTGATCTTACATCCAGATTCCATTATTTATTTGTGGCATTAAATACTCCTTTATTATCTGAACAATCTTAGTCCAAGAAAAGAGTACTTTAGTAAACAATTTGTTCATAGTCAGATTCAATCATAACTGATACAGAATCTGTTGCAATAATACGAGTGCTGACAGTAAAACAGAGAAAGATGGTAGCACCAGAAATGGAACCAAGAGGCATTTGCTGATTGATTGGATATATATTGTTGTTGTTCAGTGGCTAAGTTGTGTCTGACTCTTGTCATGGATATATATATTATATACAGACACACACACATATATATCCTGTATATATGTTATATACATATATATATATATATATATAAATTTTTTTTTAAGCATCAAGGATGATTCTAAGATTTTGAAATTTTGGCAAGACTATCTCCTAAGATGTAAAAGGAATGGGGGGCGGGAAGCAGTTTTAAGAGAATAATAAAGAGTACAGTATCAAACAATGTTAAATTTGAAATGATCCTTAGGCAATCAAATGTAATATCTACTAGAAAGTTGGATACACTGAGTTGTCATTCTGAGTTGAGGTATATCACTGTAGTGATGGAATATAATTAAATAAAATCATTTTGGGGGTGTAAAAAGAAGCAGAAGAGTTTTGAAGACTGAGTCCTAAGGGCACTTCAAACAAAATTGAGCAGGAGCCCCAGGATGTAGGAAGACAAACAAAAGAGAAGGGAATAGCGAAAGCCAACTGAATAAAATATTTCAAAGAGACAGTGACAATTGTACCAAATGCTCCAGATGAGTGAAAAAATGTGTGAACTGAGAATTGGCCATTGGATTTGGTAACATGGAAGTTACCAGAGTTACATGGAAGACTTTGGTAAGTGCCTCTAAAGAGTGGCAGAGACAAAAGTCTAAATGGAGTGGGCTCAAGAGAGGATGGCAATGGAGAATATGAAGTAAAGAGAAATACTTCAAAGAATGTTGGCATAATGGTAAGGAAATGGAGTAGTGACTGTCCTGGGAGATGGAGTCAAGCAGATTGTTGTGTATTATTTTGTTTTTGTTCTGTTTTGAATGGGAGATATTTGTATATCAACAGGAATAACCCAGTAGAGAGGGGAAAATTGACAATAAGGAAAGAGACTGATGTCCTTAAGTAGGTAAAAGAGAGTGGGATCATGTACAAATGAAGATGTAGTCTTTATACAGGAGCAAGGACAGCTCATCCACTATAACAGATGAAAAGCATTCACACAGTACTTAACTAGGGATAATGGTGCAGTCAGCATCCAGCCACAGGGGAAAGCTCACAGGTCCATGTGGACATAGCGTCTATGAGCTTGGTATCAGCTCTTGTGTTCTTGCTCAGTCATACCGACTCTTTGTGACCCTATGCACTATAGCTCACCAGGCTCTTTTGTCCATGGCATTTACCAGGCAAGAATACTGGAGTGGGTTGTCATTTCCTCCTCCAGGGGATCTTCCTGTGCCAGGGATCAAACCTGTGTCTCTTGAATTGACAGATGGATTGTTTACTACTGAGCTACCTCACCTGGGAAGCCCTGATATCAGCTTTGCTGCTGCTGCTACTGCTAAGTCGCTTCAGTCGTGTCCGACTCTGTGCGACCCCATAGACGGCAGCCCACCAGTCTCCCCTGTCCCTGGGATTCTCCAGGCAAGAACACTGGAGTGCGTTGCCATTTCCTTCTCCAATGCATGAAAGTGAAAAGTGAAAGTGAAGTCGCTCAGTCATGTCTGACTATTCGCGACCCCATGGACTGCAGCCTACCAGCCGCCTCCACCCATGGGATTTTCCAGGCAAGAGTACTGGAGTGGGGTGCCATTGCCTTCTCCAATATCAGCTCTACCGACCATCAGATTCCCATGTCTCTGAGAGTTACCACTATCCATCTTGTTCCCTGTGTTGATCATCTCAGAGTCATTCTTCAACTGCCACTAATTCAATTGTGAGTTTATTTTTCCTTTTCTTTTCTTTCTTTATTGTGGTAAAATACACATAACCTAAAATTTACCATTTTAGCTATTTTTTAGTGTACAACTCAGTGTCACTGAGTACATTTACATGGTGTGTAATCATCACCACTATCTCTCTCCAGAACTTTAAATCATCCCAAACAGAACCTCTGTATCTACTAAAAATAACTCCCCCTTCCCTCCGTCCCTCTAGCCCCATGGTAACCATTATTCTGCTCTCTGTCTCTATGGACTTGCCTATCATAGTCACCTCATGTAAGTGGTGTTATATACCATTAGAGTCCTTTGTCTGCCTGGTTAATTTTTTAGCATAATGTCCTCAGGTTTATTCATGTTATAATATATATTAGAACTTCATTCCTTTTTATGGCTGAAATATCCCATTGGGCAAACTCCAGGAGATGGCAAGGGACAGGGAGGCCTGGCATGCCACAGTCCATGGGGTCACAAAGAGCTGGACGTGAGTTAGCGACTGAACAATAAAATTCCATTGCATGTATATACCACATTTTGTTCACTCATTCATCTGTTGATGAACACTTGGGTTGTTTCCACCTTTCTGCTACCCATCCTTTACATTAACATGACTGGAAGATAAGTTCCTTTTCTTTATTCCAACATCCAGCCCTTATTTGTTCCTGGCTTGTTTCCCTATAAGCCTCATTACTGACCTTCCTACCTACACGCTACCCCTATGTTTCTTTAATCATTCTCAATACTTCACTCTCAGATTCCTCTTTCTGATATACAATTGTTAGTACTTCATTTTCTGACTCAAAAGGTAACCTCCACTTGCTTCTCAATTCACACATTTAAGAACAACCAAACTTCCCTCCCCATTGCCGTAACTCAACTGAATTTATCTCAGTCTATACTCTAGTTCATGCAAATTGAATAGTTAAGCAGTATTCACATATGGCTTTTCCATTTTCATAAAATAGATCTTTCTACCCAGTTAGAATGCCTGTTTCTCTCTTTCCAACCATCTTCTCAAGTGTCCCTAAAACATTTCATAAAATGTTTTTTTATAAAAGTTCATAAATCATTTTCCTTAGAGTCAATGACAAGTCCCAGTTGTCACTAACTGTACCAACAATGCTTTGGTCTTTGTAAGTAGATACGCCTATTTGTGGAAACTTGATCCACAGGGATAGATCGGGCTAACTGTAAGTGATCACACGGTTGTTATGCAAGTAAGAGCTTGGAATAAGGGTGTAGTGATCATGTTTTTTAAATTTTAAGATGTTTTGACATCTCGAGGCCCTTGTTAGCTGGGGAGACAACACACTTCCTCAGATCAGATCAGATCAGATCAGTCGCTCAGTCATGTCCGACTCTTTGCGACCCCATGAGTCACAGCACACCAGGCCACCTTGTCTATCACCAACTCCCGGAGTTCACTCAGACGCACGTCCATCGAGTCAGTGATGCCATCCAGCCATCTCATCCTCTGTCGTCCCCTTCTCCTCCTGCCCCCAATCCCTCCCAGCATCAGGGTCTTTTCCAATGAGTCAACTCTTCGCATCAGGTGGCCAAAGTACTGGAGTTTCAGCTTTAGCATCATTCCTTCCAAAGAAATCCCAGGGCTGATCTCCTTCAGAATGGACTGGTTGCATCTCCTTGCAATCCAAGAGACTCTCAAGAGTCTTCTCCAGCACCACAGTTCAAAAGCATCAATTCTTCAGCGCTCAGCCTTCTTCACAGTCCAACTCTCACATCCATACATGACCACAGGAAAAACCATAGCCTTGACTAGATGGACCTTATTTGGCAAAGTAATGTCTCTGCTTTTGAATATGCTATCTAGGTTGGTCATAACTTTCCTTCCAAGGAGTAAGCGTCTTTTAATTTCATGGCTACACTCACCATCTGCAATGATTTTGGAGCCCAGAAAAATAAAGTCTGACACTGTTTCCACTGTTTCCCCATCTATTTCCCATGAAGTGATGGGACCAGATGCCATGATCTTTGTTTTCTGAATGTTGAGGTTTTTTTTTTTTTTTTTTTTTGAATGTTGAGCTTTAAGCCAACTTTTCCACTCTCCTCTTTCACTTTCATCATGAGGCTTTTGAGTTCCTCTTCACTTTCTGCCATAAGGGTGGTGTCATCTGCATATCTGAGGTTATTGATATTTCTCCCGGCAATCTTGATTCCAGCTTGTGTTTCTTCCAGTCCAGCGTTTCTCATGATGTACTCTGCATATAAGTTAAACAGGGTGACAATATACAGCCTTGATGAACTCCTTTTCCTATTTGGAACCAGTCTGTTGTTCCATGTCCAGTTCTAACTGTTGTTTCCTGACCTGCATATGGGTTTCTCAAGAGGCAGGTCAGGTGGTCTGGTATTCCCATCTCTCAGAATTTTCCACAGTTTATTGTAATCCACACAGTCAAAGGCTTTGGCATAGTCAATAAAGCAGAAATAGATGCTTTTCTGGAACTCTCTTGCTTTTTCTATGATCTAGCAGATGTTGGCAATTTGATCTCTGGTTCCTCTGCCTTTTCTAAAACCAGCTTGAACATCAGGAAGCTCATAGTTCACATATTGCTGAAGCCTGGCTTGGAGAATTTTGAGCATTACTTTACTAGTGTGTGAGATGAATGCAATTTTGCAGTAGTTTGAGCATTCTTTGGCATTGCCTTTCTTTGGGATTGGAATGAAAACTGAGCTTTTCCAGTCCTGTGGCCACTGCTGAGTTTTCCAAATTTGCTGGCATATTGAGTGCAGCACTTTCACAGCATCATCTTTCAGGATTTGGAATAGCTCAACTGGAATTCCATCACCTCCCCTAGCTTTGTTTGTAGTGATGCTTTCTAAGGCCCACTTGACTTCACATTCCAGGATGTCTGGCTCTAAATCAGTGATCACACCATCGTGATTATCTGGGTTGTGAAGATCTTTTTTGTACAGTTCTTCTGTGTATTCTTGCCATCTCTTCTTAATATCTTCTGCTTCTGTTAGGTCCATACCATTTCTGTCCTTTATCGAGCCCATCTTTGCATGAAATGTTCCTTTGGTATCTCTAATTTTCTTGAAGAGATCCCTACTCTTTCCCATTCTGTTGTTTTCCTCTATTTCTTTGCGTTGATCACTGAAGAAGGCTTTCTTATCTCTTCTTGCTATTCTTTGGAACTCTGCATTCAGATGTTTATATCTTTCCTTTTCTCCTTTGCTTTTCACTTCTCTTCTTTTCACAGCTTAACCCTAACCCTAACACCCTTCCTAGGGCTGGCTAATTCCTAGAGACAATGAATAACTCAGCCACAAACATGTCTTTCATCTACAAACCAAAGATTCCTAAGTTCATGTTCTCAATTACCTCCTTTATATAACTCATACACCAAGTCAGTATTTCTCCTCCCCTAAGTTAAGCCAGGGCCAGGTACCAGGAAACCAGAGACCAGCCCAGAACCCAGAGTCTGCTGACATTATCCTGACTAACTAATCCTAAACTGTTTTGCACACTCTGCCATGTCTTTCCTGTAGGAAACACAAAAAAGCTCTGGGGCATGCTTTCTTTTCACTCTTCTTGCCTCCTCACCATGGTACCTTACAGGGCATGCCCTGCCACCCACTTCTCTCAGGAACTGTAAAAGTTCTCCACTCAGTAACCTCCATACATTTAAAATCCCATGGATACAACAGAGACAAACGATCATTCAAAACCATCAGTGATATTCATACATTCTGGAGGAAACACTAGTACAAAGGTTCTTTTGTGGGGAGGGGCATATCACATGGCTTGTGAGATCTTGGTTCCCCTACCAGGGACTGAACCTGGGCCCTTGACAGTGGAAGGGTGGAGTCCTAACATTGGACTGCCAGGGAACTCCCACAAAGGTTCTTCTATCAACTTGTCCTACCCCATCAGAATCTAAAATCATGCTGTGAAGTAAAGTTCATGTAGCAGATCTGATGCTCTCTTCTGAAAGACCTGCTTACAAAGCTGGCCTTTGGCTGCTGTCTGGGAAGTTAGATTTCAGAAGGGTTCCCATCATTAACTTTATCAGTTAATAAGAGTGAGTATCTCTGCTGTGTCTAACAATTTGTACAGACAATGTGGTCTATGATGAACACATACTTTCCTTCTGGGAGTCTAGATTTGGGTATCTGCCAGGCAGAGAGTGCCCCCATTAAAAACACAGAGGGAGTCTCTAGTGAGTATCCCTGATTTGCAACATTTTACTCATATTGTCTCAACTCACTGTTGGGAGAATTAAGCACATACTACATGGATCCACTGGAGAGGACCCTTGGAAGCTTGCAGCTGGTGCACTTTTTCCCTTTGCTGATTGTGCTGGACATCCTTTTGCTGCAGTGAATCACAATCCTGAGTACAACAATGAGCTGAACCATGAGCTGTGAATCATGGTAGTCATTCTTCCAGTTCAGATGCCATAATGTTTCCTTACTTTTCTTATCAAAGCAATTTGGGTCCACATCCATCATTCTCCAAGGCTGACATATGTACTTGTCATTTTTGAGGTTCCCTGCTCTCCCTAGAATTATGGAAGAACCCTGTAAGAAGCTCTCATTCTGTGGCTGCTGCTATTTCACTACTGCTTCTTTCCCTGTGGCAGGCACTTTGATGGTGTCCATCTGAGCAGTATGTCCTGATGTCCACAAGCTGAGATATGGACACATCTCCCACCTCCCACTCCCTGTGCCAAAGTTCAGACAACTCAAGAATAATATCGTCTCCAGAGAGTCCATCCCAATCCTTTTCTTTCTTGAGGGGAACACCCTCTCTCTCCCTTTCAGACAACTAGTAGAAATCTTTGCTCCTTGGCGTTTGGTCCTCAGTCCCTAAAGACTGCTAATTCCTCCCAGGGCCTATGACTGCCAGAGCACAAGAGCAAAGATCTAATGTCTGATAAATGAGAATGGGTATGGGGGTGTGTGTGTGTGGGGGGGGGGGGTGTTGGGGGGGTGTGTTAAGGAAGTAGAGAGAAAAAAAGGAGTAATAAAAGGAAAAAAATTTTACTCAAAATCAGCTGCAGCAGTGCATGATTTAATCCTTGTAGATATAGATGGCAGGTGCCAATTTGCAGTTGACATTACATAGGCATAGTGATTAAATACTCGGCCATTGGTGATTAAGTTAACCTCCAGCTCCTCTACCCTCCAAAGAGGCCAGGGGATGGGGCTGAAAGTTCTAACTCCCCAACAGCCTGGTCACTTCCTCTGTTGACCAGCTGTCACCTTCCAGGAGTCACCTCATTAGCATAAACCCTGGTGTGGTTGAAAGGGAACTATTACAAATAACAAGAGCTGCTCTTCTCACCCCTATCGCTCAGGAAATTTCAAAAGTTTTAGTAGCCAGAGACTGAGGACGAACACAAAATATATTTTTCTTATAATATCACTGTATCAGGAGAGAGTAGGTGGGAATTAATCTTTTATTCTTCACATCTTCTACAACAGTAGGAATAAGGCATAAAAATAGTATATCAATAAGTTATCTTGCTACAAAGGTAGTACATTTAATTTTTTTTAAGGAACATTCTAACCAAAGACTTTTACTTATTAATACCAGGGAGCAATTCTTCTTCAGTATCATTTCTCTACTACTAAGAGACAATTCACTATTACTCAACCTTTCTCTAATATACAATCTACACAGGACATCTTCAGTCTATTTTCTGTTTATAACATCCAGAGACAACAACTTCCAACAATTTATGATTGACAAAAGCGATCTCTAACTGAAACAACTGTTGGTAACAGAGGCATTAATATTAATTCTAGAAGACTAATGATCACAACGACAGTGCCATGTAGATATATTGACTTAGGCATCCCAATTCCTGTTGAGAAGCTTGAAAAAGGATTTGTACTTCTCTGCATCAAATCTGAAAGGCCAAGAACTTCACCTACAGTCACCTCACCTACAGTATCCAATCTTCTGGATTCATGCCCCGAGTCCCTTGTAGGACCACTTGATAGCACTATACTTCAACTGTCAGTCTAGGTCCAAGGTCAATCCACTCTGTGCCACAGTTTTCTGTATAGAGAACACTGCTAAAGCATGAAACACAAGGTATGATTCTCCAGTAAGAGGAACCAGAGCTTCTTGAATACATGGATGGCTGTAGGGCAGTGAGAACACAAAATAAAGTGGGATAATCTTTTAGTTTCAGAAAAGATGGCATTGCTCAAAATATAAATAAAAGGAACAGAGACAGGCAATGTCAAAAGGATTCAAGAGTAAACGTGAAAGAGTGCCCAATGGACAAACCTGGAGCAATTTGAGCCGTGAAATAACACAGCACTGGATTACAACCCAAGCTACTACATAAATATCCACGAGTCCATGCTGATAGAAATGGTTGAAGGAACAAATGTTGGAGCAAAGGCAAGTCCCCCCTTACAAACAATTTCAAATAACTTACATAGATATTCCATTTTGGAGTAGGTACAGCTTAATATTCTTTCCTCCTTGATTTAGCAAAGGATAGACTATGGCCAGATAGGGAGAGTTACTTTACAGTGGAGCAACCTAGCAAACACTGCTTTGGTCAGAAGATCAAGGTTAATATCACCAGTGATAAATTTATCATATACACTCCTTGATATGATGTGAGGAGAATGGCACCTTGCCTCTGTGGTATTTGACCCCAAACACCTTATATCAGTTTAGTTATAAAACAACATCAGACAAACCAAAAATTGAGGGATAATCTACAAATAATATATGACCATTACTCTTTAAAATTATCAAGGTCATGAAAAGCAAGGAACTAAGAAACTGTCACATACCAAGAGCAATTAAGGAGACATTACTGAGGCAGGAGGTAGATGCCCACTCACCCCTGAGGTAAAGTGATTGCAGATTCATTCCCTGTGGACTGAAAATCCAAGTCATGACAATTAAGAGAGGAAGCTGGGCCCTGCCCAGACCACATTTTATTTCTTCTCAAAGTCAGGAGACGTCTCCAACCATACATTCACAGAAAAGCCTCCTTGGAGGTCAAAGGGGATGATGTTAACTAATGTCAGGCTACCCACAGGCCTCTGCGGTAGAATCCATCCTGGCTAAGAGATGCATGCACACACCTGGGAGGATTCTGAGATATACCAAATATGGACTGTGAACCAGGCAAATTGTTATATATATAAATATACATATAAATATAGTGTGGATATATGTGTGTGTGTGGATATATATATATATATATATATATATGTGTATGTATATATATATATGTGTGTGTGTGTGTGTGTGTATGTAGTGAAGTTGCTCAGTCATGTCTGACTCCTTGCGACCCCATGGACTGTAGCCCACCAGGCTCCTCCGTCCATGGAATTTTCCAGGCAAGAGTACTGGAGTGGATTGCCATTTCCTTCTCCAGGGGATCTTCCTGACCCAGGGGTCGAACCTGGGTCTCCTGCATTACAGGCTGATGCTTTACCATCTGAGCCACCAGGGATATCTCTCTCTATATATAGTATACATAAAGTACTGGGCACTGACTCAAGCAAATAAAAGTGCCCTCTCCATCCTTGGTGTTTCTATTTCATTTGTTCTGAATTTGCTTTGCCTGGAAGCTGAAACCTGATTCCTTGCAACTGACCAGGGTGAGTGGATCTGGAAGAGAACCTTCTCAACAACTAAACTGAATATTATAAAAATACTTTCATCCTCATGGGCAGAGCTTGTGATGCCCAGGGACAGCATCTGCCAAAGAGAAGCAAATACAAAAGAGTTATAGGTCAGCACTGAAAAGCCTACATCTCAGCATCTGATTGACAGTTTGCTTCAGTGCCATAATTCTGCATAAAAGAAACTGCAAAGGAACCAGCAGTCTTTGCCATTAAGAAAACTAATGAATGTGTTATTTGCAGCTATTAACACTTCTCAATTGTGATCTTTGGTAATTACTTTCATGCTCCAACACTGCCTTCATTTTTCAGTCCAACTCTTTCTAAAACTCTCTTACAAAACATATTTTGATTAATATGTGTATTTTGATTAACCTTATCTGCAAATTCAAATTTTAAAAACTAGAGGTGGAGATCAAGATGGTAGAATAAGAGGTCACAGAAGCTCTACTTTCCCCATAAACATATCAAAAACACATCTGCATGTGGAAGAGTTCTCACTGAATACTAACGAGATTGGAAGAAGGACTCCTGTACAACCAAAGCTGTACACACATTATCAGTTAGGAAGCTAAGAAAAATGATCAGGTTGGGACCTGTGCCCCTGGGAGAGGACTCAGAGGAAAAGGGAGATTGCACTGGCAGACACCCACCCTGAGGAGTGAGCGCATTGAGCCACACACTGAGCATCCTGGTCCTGGAGTCCTGTGCAGTGGACACAAGCCCCCTTAGCTGCTTAGAGGATCACTGTGACAGACAGAAAGTCTGGAGAAGGCTGCACTCGGCTTGTGAGGAGCGCACAGGTGCTGACTTGCCCTCAGTGTAAGACAGAGAGAGGTCTACCCTAATAGTTGCCAGGTTTCCTACAACCACCTAACTGTGTACCCAGCCCAAGTTGAGCAAACACCCAGCCCGCCTCATCCCACACCATAGCATGGCACTGGATCTGGGGCCACAGGGACTTTGGGATGCAGAGGCTGAAGGTATCATCCTCTCAGACTTCAGACTGTACTACAAAGCTACAGTAAACAAAACAGCAAGGTACTGGCACAAAAGTAGACACATACATCAATGGAAGAGAATAGAGAGCCCAGATATAAACCCATGCACTTATGGTTAATTAACCAATAACAAGGGAGGCAAGACTATACAATGGAGAAAAGACAGTTTCTTCAACAAGTGGTGCTAGAAAAACTGGACAGCTATACATAAAACAATGAGATTAGAACAATCTGTCACACAATATATAAGAATAAATCAAATGGTTTAAAGACTTAAATGTAAGACCTGAAACTGTAAAAATCCTAGAAGAAAACATAGATTGAACACTCTTTGATATAAATTGTAGCAGTATTTTTTGAATCTGTCTCCAAAGGAAAAATAAACAAATGGGACCTAATTAAACATAAACTCTTTTGCACAGCAAAGTAACCCATCAACAAAATGAGAATACAACCTACTGACTAGGAGAAAATATTTGCAAATGACACGACCAACAAGGGGTTAATGTCCAAAATATATAACAGCTTATACTACTCAATAGCAAACAACTGACTTTTTTCAGCCAATCAAAAAAAAGCGAAAAAGACCTGAATAGACATTCTTCCAAAGAAGACACACAGATAGCTAACAGGCATATGAAAAGATGTTCAAGATGGTCATTTATTAGAGAAATGCAAATCAAAACCACAATGATGTATCACCTCACACCAGCTAGAATGGCTATTGTCAAAAAGTCTACAAATAACAAATGTTGTTGAGAAAAGAGAAAAAACCCTTGAACATTGTCGGTGGGAATGTAAACTGGTGCAGCCACTATGGAAAATAGTATGGAGGTTCCTCATAAACTAAAAATAGAACTACCATACAGTCCAACAATCCCACTACTGGATATCTATTTGGAAAAGAACAAAAACATGAATTCAAAAAGATATATGCACCCCAATGTTCACTGCAGCACTATTTACAAGAAGCAACCCAAATGTCCATCAACAGACAAATGGATAAAGAAAATATCATCTACATATACAATGGAATATTAATCAGTCATAAAAAAGAATGAAATACTGCCATTTGAACCAACATGGATGACTGACCTAGAGAATATTACACTTAGTGAAACAAGTCAAATAAAAACAGATACTGGGGACTTCCCTGGTGGTCCAGTGGCTAAAACTGTGCTCCCAATGCAGGCAGCCTAGGTTTGATCCCTGGTCAGCAAACTAGATCCCACTTGTAACCACTAAAGATCCTGCATGCCACAAATAAAATCCAGCACAGTCAAATAAATAAATAAATTTTTAAAAAGAAAATATTGTATGATATTACTTATATGTGGAAACTGAAGAATAATGCAAATAAATGTATATGCAAAACAGAAACAAATTTACAGATACAGTAAAGAAACCAGTGGTTACCAAAGGGGAGAGAGAAGGGGTGGGGGCAAGTTAGGGGCCTGAGATTAAGAGACACAAACTACTATGTGTAAAACAGAGAAGCAACAAGGGTATATTGTATATAACACAGGGAACCATAGCTTGTAGTAACTTAGTGGAGTATAATCTGTAAAAATACCGAATCACTATTCTGTATACCTGAAATTAATGTAATATTGTAAATCAACTATACCTTAATTAAAACAATTTTAACTATTGCTTAAAAATATTTAGCCCAGTTCTTCAACTAATATCTAGTTGAAGTAAATTTGCCTCTTTCATTTGATATTTAAAAATTTTAACATGTTAATAACAATACCAAATTTTATACCATACATGTGAAACACAATTTGATACCTTAAATTCAACCTGACAATAACCCTGCCAGGTAAGGTAGAACATATACTATCAGGGTGAAAAGTCAGGCAAGTTGGTTTATATCACACTAGAATCCAGCAGTAGACAGGCAGGAAAGAGAATCAAGTTTCAGTGAGGGGGACTGGAATTAGGAGAACAGGCACTGTTGAAAGGCAAACCCCCTAGAGGGAAGGCCATGGCACACACGACAGAGAAGAGATGCACTGAGTCAGCCCTGGGCCGGAAGACATCGCATCTGGAGAAGGTGAACAGCAGAAAGAGCCTCATGGAGCCTATAGGTGGCAAGTTGATGACTAAGGTCTACAGAAAAGAGTATCCTAGCTCTAGCTATGGCAAAGCTTGATCCCAGGTAGACTATTAACCAAAACCAAGCAGAACACCTTGCCTGTCCCAGATTTTCTCAGGAGCTACAGAGAATTCAGTCTTCTTCAGGAGACCTCAGGACACCAGCCTAGAAGCCTGGAGAGACAGGTAATAATAATCATTCCCATTTTTCAAATGAAGAGGTGAAGTGATTTAACCTTGGTGGATGATGCAGCTAGACTGCCTGGATTCAAATACTGATTCCACCACTTCCTGGGTTGTTAACCAGGGCTGGCTCTATTGTGGTAACAAGCAGACCCTCAAAGGTGTAATGGTTTAGACAGAGTTCAACTTTATTTTCCATCTCTGTGATACTCCAAGGATGTTCCTGATTGGTGGGAGTCATTGGTGCCCCTTCGACCTGTGGCTCTGCCATCCCCCTGAGCCTCAGCATAGTCTCCACTCAGAAGGCAAATTACATGGTCAAAGAGCATGGAGGGGGCACTCCTGCTTCTGAAGAGCTTTAGTCTAGAAATGGCATACATCTCTCATGTTCCATCAGCTGGTACTCAGTCCAGTGGCCACTTTTCCTGCAAAAGAGGCTGGGAAATGTCCACTGGATATGTGCCCAGAGAGAAGAAGCTGATCTTGGGTGAATGGTGTCTGTGACCATAGCTGTGTGACCTTAGGAGTTACTTAGCATTTCCGTGCCTCATTTGTTCTCAACTGTAAAGTGAGGATTATAATATGACCTGCCTCAAAGAATTTTCATAAGGATTAAATGAGTTAGTGCATGGCCAGCATTGGAACAGTGCCATGTTTGCAGTCAGCACTCCACAGATGCTGGTATTGTCATCATCATCATCTTTGTCATCACTAATTTCATCATTACCATGATTATTTGAAAACTAAATGAGTGGGATTTAAATCTGTATCTCTGACTCAAATCCAGAGAGAATTTTTCCATCTCTTCTAGAATGCTGCTACAGTCTTGAGCATTTATATAACATGATTCAGTTCTCAGCTTTCCTCCTGAAATTCAAATATTGTCTCTGTAAAATGCACAAATGAGGAAATCTGGTCACAATAATTGGAAGCAACTGTTGGGGCTAATGGAAGGACACGGTAGCCTTATTTGATTTTGAGAATAATATTTCAGGGTTTTTTTTTCTCACTTTGAAATTTTTCATTTCAGTGAAAGACAACAGAGAAATGTCATGCAGAGGAGAAAATTCAACTAAAGGCTCATTGTTCCCTAGGCCTGTATTTTGAGGGGAGAGTATACATATTTAATTTTTTTTTTCAGAGAGCAGCTTAGTATCTCTTCCTCACATTCGCTTATTAAAGGTCACATTAAAGCAGTCATGGAGTGCTTGCTCAATCATTCTTTGCCCTTCTAGCATTTCAGCTAAAACAGATTATATCATTCCATTTTTAGTTAATTCCATTTTACTTGCTTGAATATTGAGAGGAGTATCAGGAAATGAAAATTTCTTTCAGTGAATAAGCCAGACACTTTTCAATCACATAAATAAAAACAGAAGGGCAAATATTATTGCTCATGAACAGTAAGTTTTTCATTCAATATCCTTGAGCTATTTGACCATCTAACGTTGCTGCCTGCTTGCATCTAAACTGGGACTTTATTACAAATGTACTGTGATTATGATTCACTCTGAGGCTGCCTATGCATCTTGCCAGTGGCCTAGACTCGTTTATTATCTTATCTCACTCATTGGAGGGGAAAATCTGCAGTGCCCAGCAAGACTCTCTTCACTGGGATAATGGGAAACTGGATTTGAAGCATTAATTTACTCTCATAAAACTAGGAAACATTAAACAAGCAGATCTTAAAGAAGCATAATCTGGTCATCTTGTTCGCCTCCAAAGTCATGAAGGCAGAAAGAGAAAGTCTACTCACGCATTCTCTCCTAAATAGGCCACCTCTGTACCCAGGAAATTGCAGGAGTCGAGTATTTCAAGAATGTGCCTGAGGAAAGAATGCTATGAAGTGCTGTCTGGAAAACTTCACGGACACTTCGCTGGGTATACCTCACATTACTGGGCGACCATCAGAAGACTCTGAGGGGCACATGAGGGGACTCCAGGTAGAGGAATGTGTCAGGCACAGCAAGCTGTCTGCCAACATCTGCCCCCCGCCCCCACCCTGCTCTGCAAAAGTAAGGACTGTGACTGTGGACACAGCTGCCCAGCAAGGTTCCATTTCTAAGACATCTGTACCATTAGATGTGGCCATGTAAATAAGATTTCACCTAGGGAACATGAGAAGTGCTGTGTGCCACTTCCAAGGCATCAAGGGAGCCTCCGCCCCCTGCCTCTCCCTGGCTGTAGCAGTGACTCCGTGTTGACCATGCAGACAATGATAATGCCCTAGGGTCTTGTTACTCCAGTATGATCAGGGAACAGCAGTATTGTACCATCCAGGAACTGTTAGAGACACACAATCTCAGGTCCCACCTCAGACCTACTAAAATGGAATCTGCTTTTAACAAGATTCCCAGGGAATTCATATGCACATTATTATTATTATTATTATTATTATTATTGAGGCATACTGGCCAAGAGATGGAAAAGCCACAACTTGGAAGGAACCTGGGTCCTCACTTGAGCACAGCAATCCCACTGACATGCCACACTCACTTTGAAACTACTATGTGAGGAAGAGAAAGAAACTTTTATTATTATTACTATTATTAAAGTCATGGTATTCTGGAGTGTCTTTATCACTTAAGCTTAGATTTATCCTAATAAGTGTGTGTGACACTGTCCACGGGATCTCATTTGTCAAACACTATTTCAAATCCTGAAGAAGTGCCTATGATCAACTTACCAACCCCGTCAGGGTTTATCAGTTTAGAGATCTACCAGGTGAGACTTCAGCACCCAAAGATAGTCCCCACTACTAACTAGAGATCAGTGTCCTAGAGGATTCAGCCTCTCGGAGATCATCTGCAAAGTTAAGAGCTGAGAAAGAGAGTTCCTAACGAAAATTCTCTCCGGGGTCCAGACTGGCAGCCAAGAGAGGGATTGCAGTCATTACATTAAAGCTACAGTAAGAGAGTTCTGGGACTCTCCTGGCTGTGTGAGCACCTACCTCCTACGTGCATTTCTCACACCCCCAATCTGAGGCCCTCTCCTCCCAACACCCACTGGCCTGCTCAGAACACTGTGGTCTTTGCACTGAAAGTTGTTTTAAGGTCAACATCTTATCTATGAAGGAAATAACAAAACTGTATTCTTAAATGATATGTCTCACACAAACTCAGTCTTGTTTTAACTATTTAAACAGTTCAAGTGTTTGGCATGGAGTATAACCTCATTCTCAATTTGACTACTTATAGGTATCTACAGACTCAGTTTCCTCTACTGTCATTGTAAGACTGCTCCACGTGCTTGTCTGTTTTGAAAACACACACACAGGAAGAGCATCTTGCCATTCCATTGTGACCAGTCCCTTACTCATCTCTGTGGCTTTGTCCATGCTTTTTTCTACAGTTCGAATGTTCTCTTTTCTACAACCTGAGGAAGTTCTTCTTCAAGCCCAAGTTTAATGCTTCTTGTTGCTAGTAGCCTACCCCCAACACCACCTTGGCTGTAGGTCTCTCCTTCTTCTGTCTATGGGAGTTAGCAACCCGGTAACTAGGTAAGACACAGTGTTTTAACTATTTTCTTCTCTTACTTTCAAATTATCTGGAAATACCTAGAGGGATAAACTTTGTATTTAAATAAACCTTTTGCATTTGAATTCTCCATGGCAGACCTCGGAGTGAAAGATAAATAGCTGTTTGGTAAATAAATAAATTCTCTGCTCCACCCACTCGCTGCCTAGTTCTCCCTGGGCCCATTTATACTTCACCGTTTAAGAGAGCTTCCTTTGTAAAATGTGGGTACACAGATTCCTAGCTAGTTTCAAGCTCTCATTTTCAGGACCAGGTACACTTTTTAGAAACCTATGAGCGCTCAGAGGGCCTAAAATTTTGAAACACAAAGTACCCAAATAATGTTTTGTTGATCAACAGAATGAATGGTTTACTAAGGAGTCTTTAAATAGGAGTATGCTAAATCACTGAAGTAAAATTTTGAATTTTCCTCTAGATTTGAAATATATATACATTTCCATTACATGCATTTGTTAAAAATTTGGTTTACCTGTTGAGAATCTAATTTTCCTATTTTTGAAGGTTTTTACTTAATAAAAATTTTGTAACACTTAGATTTACCTTCAATATTCTGCTACTTTACCTTAGTGTACAGAGTGTGGCTCTGAATGTTATTCCCACAAAAAAGAACCAGGGCTGCCTGCAGACGCGGCTGATTCCAGGTCTGAGGGAGGAAATGTACAAGATACCTTGTCACACCAGAAAGCAAAGAAACTCTCAAAGACTTCCAGAAGCACGTCAGCAGAAGTCAGGAAGGAACTTGAGATGGCTTCCACTGGCCAAAGAAGGGACAATCTGGACATTTCTAAAATATGCATTTATGTGAAATACAAATTTCAATGGATTGAGATAATTCAGTTTAAAAAAAAAACAAAAAACATGGATTTGTTAGAATATGCCCATCCCTCTAAAAAAACAAACCAAAGTTTAAAACCCTCATTGATCATCCTTGGAGGATCCATAGAGCTAAGACCCTATTCTGAAAAATAATTGAAAAGAAAAAATTCAAGCATTTATCCTGCCGTTTTTATATGAAGAAGACCTCAGAGCATATAAACCTGAGTTCATGCACTTCCCTGTATTTCCACAGCCCACCTGCCCCCGAGACTTGACCGCTATCACTGTCGTCTGCTCTCCTAGTACTGCTGACTGTCTCGGCCTCCCCTGAGCTAAGGGCCGGGCTCTGAGCATGGTGGTTGTCACACCTGCTACTCTGGGGGCAGCAGCAGTTCTGGTTCATGTCTAACTCGAGGGGATGGGCATAAAGATGCTGGCTCCTCCCTCTACTTCTGGACCCAGATACAGTGTTAAACATTACTGCATATAATCTGGCTTCCCTGAATGCCCATCAGCCTTGGGCAGGCTGATGGGTCAACCTGGAAGGTGAGAGGAATTAACACCTCTTGAAGTGAACGCTGAACTCTGACCAATGGATATGGGCAATCATTAGCAGATACTTTTGCTTCTTTCCTTCCTTCGAGACTATTCCAAGATATAGTATTTCACACTGCTTACATCCTATGTGGCAGACATCCTATGTGACCAAACAACCAGTTGTGTATTGTTGTAAGGTTATATCAGCTTTAAAACATTCCACTTTGCATTTGCTTTTCCTCCTCCCCACCTCACTTCCTTTCTCTGTCATCCATGATGCCTTGAATTGTATCTCCCAGTAAAACTTTAGCATGCAGACTCTGCCTCAAGACGTGGCTTTTAGGGAGCATCATTATTTCATAGGGTAACCAGATGGATGAATAAGCAAAAAAAAAAAACCATTATGAAAGTTAAGAAATTATGAAGATCTCAGAATAGGAGAAAAGAATTGCACATGAAGCAACTAACAAAGGATTCATCTCCAAAATATACAAACAGCTCATGCAGCTCAACATCAGAAAAACAAACAACCCAAACAAAAAATGGGCAGAAGACCTAAATAGACATTTCTCCTAAGAAGACATACAGGTGACAAATAAGCATATGGAAAAATGCTCAACATCACTCATTATCAGAGAAATGCAAATCAAAACTGCAATGAGGTTATCACCTCACACTGGCCAGAATGGCCATCATCAAAAAAAAAATAATAATAAAAATAAAAAATCTACAAACAATAAATATTGGATAGGGTGTAGAGAAAAGGGAACCCTCTTGCACTGTTGGCAGGAGTTTAAAATGATACAGCGACTATGGAAAACAGTATGGACATTCTTTAAAAAAAAAAAAAACAACTAGGAATAAAACTACAATATGATCCAGCAACCCTACTATTGGGTATATGTCCTGAGAAAACAAGAATTCAAAAAGACCCATGTACCCCAATGTTCACTGTAGCACTATTTAAAATAACCAGGGTATGGAAGCAACCAAGATGTCCATCCGTAGATGAATAAATAAAGAAGTTGTGGTACATATACACAATAGAATATTACTCAGCCATAAAAAGGAGTGGATTTGAGTCAGTTCTAGTGAGGTGGATGAACCTAGAGCTGTTACACAAAGTGAAGTAAGTAAGAATGAAAAAAACAAATATATATTAATGCATAAAAGAAATGCAAAAAGGCAAAATGGTTGTCTGAGGAGGCTTTACAAATAGCTATGAAAAGAAGACAAGTGAAAGGCAAAGGAGAAAAGGAAAGCCATATCCATCTGAATGCAGAGTTCCAAAGAATAGCAAGGAGAGATAATAAAGCCTTCCTCAGTGATCAATGCAAAGAAATAGAGGAAAACAATAGAATGGAACAGACTAGAGATCTCTTCAAGAAAATTAGAATACCAAGGGGACATTTCATGCAAAGATGGGCACAATAAAGGACAGAAATGGTATGGACCTAACGGAAGCAGAAGATATTAAGAAGAGGTGGCAAGAATACACAGAAGAACTATACAAAAACGATCTTAATGACCCAGATAACCATGATGGTGTGATCACTCACACAGAGCCAGACATTTTGGAGTGTGAAGTCAAGTGAGCCTTAGGAAGCATTACTATGAACAAAGCTAGTGGAGGTGATAGAATTCCAGCTGAGCTATTTCAAATCCTAAAAGATGATGCTGTGAAAGTGCTATATTCAATATGCCAGCAATTTTGGAAAACTCAGCAGTGGCCACAGGACTGGAAAAGGTCAGTTTTCATTCTAATCCCAAAGAAGGGCAATGTCAAAGAATGTTCAAACTACCACACAATTGTATTCATCTCACATGCTAGCAAAGTAATGCTCAAAATTCTCCAAGCTAGACTTCAACAGTATGTGAACCAAGAAATTCCAGATGTTCAAGCTGGATTTAGAAAAGGCAGAGGAACCAGAGACCAAATTGCCAACATCTGTTGGATCATAGAGAAAGCAAGATAATTCCAGAAAAGCATCTACTTCTGCTTCATTGTCTAGGCTAAAGCCTTTGCTTGTGTGGATCACAACAAATTGTGGAAAATTTAAAGATATGGGAATACCAAACCACTTTACCTGTCTACTGATAAATCTGTATGCAGGTCAAGAAGCAACAGTTAGAACCAGACATGGAACATCGGACTGATATCAAATCAGTAAAGAAATACATCATGGCTGTATGTTTTCATCCTGCTGATTTAACTTATATGCAGAGTACATCATGAAAAATGCTGAACTGGATGAAGCACAAGCTGGAATTAAGTGCCGGAAGAAATATCAATAACCTCAGATATGCAGATGACACCACCCTTATAGCAGAAAGCAGAGAGGAACTAGAGAGCCTCTTGATGAAAGTGAAAGAGGAGAGTGAAAAGACTGGCTTAAAACTCAACATTCGAAAAACAAAGATCATATTATCCGGTCCCATCACTTCATGGCAAATGGATGGGGAAACAATGGGAATAGTGAGACGCTTTATTTTCCTGGGCTCCAAAATCTCTGCAGATGGTGACTGCAGCTGTGAAATGAAGAGGCCCTTGCTCCTTGGAAGAAAAGCTATGACAAACCTAGACAGCATATTAAAAAGCAGAGACATTACTTTACCAACAAAGGTCTGTATAGTCAAAGCTATGCCTTTTTCAGTAGTCAGGTATGGATGTGAGAGCTGGACCATAAAGAAAACTGAGCACCGAAGAATTGATGCTTTTGAACTGTGGTGTTGGAGAAGACTCTTGAGAGTCCCTTGGACAGCATGGAGATCCAACCACCAGTCCATCCTAAAGGAAATCAGTCCTGAATATTGATTGGAAGGACTGTTGCTGAAGCTCCAATAACTAGCCACCTGATGTGAAGACTGACTCATTGGAAAAGACCCTGATGCTGGGAAAGATTGAAGGCAGAAGTAGAAGGGGACGACAGAGGATGAGATGGTTGGAGGGCATCACTGACTCAATGGACATGAGTGTGAGCAAGGTCCGGGAGATGGTGATGGACAGGGAGGCCTGGCGTGCTGTGATTCATGGGGTCGCAGAGTCGGACGCGACTGAGCGACTGAACTGAACAGATATATATGGAATCTAGAAAGCTGGCACTGATGTACCTATTGCAGGGCATGAACAGAGACGCAGACACAGAGAACAGACTGTGGACACAGCGGGGGAAGCAAAGAGTGGGACAAACTAAGAGCGTAGCATGGAAACATATACTATACCATATGTAAAATAGCTAGTGGTGAGTTGCTGTATAACACAGGGAGCTCAGCCAGATGCTCTGTGACAATCTAGAGGGGTGGTATGGGGTAGGGGATGGAGGGAGGTTCAAGAGGGAGGGGACATATGCATACTTATGGTGGATTCATGTTGTTGCAGAAACCAACACAACATTTTAATGCAATTATCCTCTATTTAAAGATTTAAAAAATAAAATACATGATGAAATTATAGAACTAGAATATCACAATTTCACAACCTCTCATAAAATAACGTGTCCATTACTTTATGCCTAGCAATGGCTGAAAATATCACAAGGGAGATAAGTAGATATTATTAATATATCCCCATTATGAAAGCAAGCAGAGAGAAAGTCTGCATTCTGATTTCTGGTTGAGAAAAAGGGTCTTTCTTTTCACAGAAACTCATGTGATAGGAGAGTTTCTATCATCAGTGCCCCTGACATCTGAGAGTAACCTCTTCACACTGACATCATAAACCTGACATAATTCAGCCAAAACAGTCTCCGATTCTACAAATACAACTTGTACCACACTCTTCATCATATCCTCCCTTGACTTTCTTTGGTAATTCAAAATGCCATCTTGCACATATGTAGAAGGACTAGGAAGGGAGAAGCACTGCATGAATCAAACATTTGTGCACGTGGCCGGCTCAAGTCTGTGCCACTGATGCCACTTGAGAAAATAACTCCATCAAGTTTGCCTTGAATATTCTCCAAACAGAAATGACTTTTCCCTCCCATGAGTTTCTAAAGCATGTGCTTTTTACTTCTGGCAAGTTAATCATCATTTCCACACTTTTCAAACGTAAGTATTTATACCCACATTGACAATGGGTGAGGATTTAGGCGAAACCACAGATTAAATAAGAATCTTTCCTAAGCAGTCAATTTTACTTAAATATTTGAGAGAATAAATTTTTAAAGACCATTTTAATGTTAAATAAGAATATATATACACTTCAGTGTGTATCTTAATTTTTTCAGGTAAGACACGTTGGAGGCAGCTTTAAATTCTGATCTTCAACTTCCCTATGTTATGCTCCCTGTTTGAGGGAGGTGGACGGGCTCTACATGGACAGATTTAACATGTCTCTGGTTTGGTGAGGGTCTGGAGAGTAGGCAGGTATCTTCATGTAATATACCTCTCCACTGCTATTATTATATGGAGCTTAAATTTTTTTTCAATTTTTTCTTAATTGAAGTGTGGCTGATTTACAATGTTGTGTTAATTTCTGTTGTACAGCAAAGTTATGCAATTATATACTCAGTTATACACATATATGTGTTCTTTTTTATATTCTTTCCTATGGGCTTGAAGTTTTTAAAAATGAAGTGTTTGTTTTCATGGGGAGACAAGAAGTCTTCTATAGAGAAAAGACTGAGACCTCAGTCCTGTTTTTTCAAGGTTCAAGTTTATGGAAACATGTACAGATGGCCTGGGATGTGCCTGATGGAGGCTAGGAGGCAGAGAAAGGTTACAACTCCTGTAAGATGGCCCTATGAAGACAGAAGGTGAGTACCAAGTGTCAGAGGCTCCTCCTTAGGATATCAGCTTGATCCTCAGATCCTGACTGGTAGGGGGACTTGGTAAAAACAAACGAGTACACTAAAAAGATATCCTAAATCCTTCTACCAGTGTCAACTGCAGACTATGGTTCTCCCTAAAATTAAAAGATCGTGGGGAAAATACTGAAGATCAAAGGGAGTCCTTTGAGACTCACACAGAGCAAGTTCTTTCTATACTCTTGTTGCAGGAGGAGTTACCTGTCCCTAGTCAATGTCTGCTAAGTCACTTCAGTTGTGTCCGACTCTGTGCAACCCCATAGACGGCAGCCCACCAGGCTCCCCCGTCCCTGGGATTCTCCAGGCAAGAACACTGGAGTGGGTTGCCATTTCCTTCTCCAAGTCAATGTCTAACACAAGTCAAATTAAGCCCCTTATTTAAAAAGAAGCAGACTATGGCAGTACTAGCAGAGGTTTTTTAAAAGTATGTAATTACACTTTATAATCCACTTAATTCTCCTTTGCCCTTAGTTAATCTCTGTATTTAGCTACAGTAGACAGATGATGCTGATGACAATGAAGACAGACAGATAGATAATGTAGGCACGTGTATATGATGCACACATTGTGTCTTCTTTGATTCCCGTTTAATAATAACTCAAAGGTACATAACTTGGGGGCAAAATAACTCCTCCAGTGTTTCCTCTCCCAGTGCTCCAGCAGAGCATATAAAAGAGGCTTTGTGATACCGTGGGTGGACACTTAAGGAAATTTATGAACTAATTGATGAAGCTACTGCAGGGAATGTCATCATAGCTTTGCTCTTCCAGAAAATAAGGATTTGGTTTTATGAATACCAATAAAAAGCTGCTTCTCTGGGTTTCATAACATTATTTTCTTCACGAATATATTCACATTCCTGAAACATAATTCTCTGGATTTAATGCTAAGAAATCATTGGTAAAAAGATTTAAGAGATTATATATTGCATATAATTCTTGTATGCAGGAATTCAATTTTGCTGTGAGAGCTGGAAAGGATCTCAATCTATGTCAACACAGATATGTAGAAGATTTAGTGCTTTTTATGTTGACTCAGATATTATCAGAATTCAAGGCATGCCTTAATTTCCTCGGTGTACAAGGGATGCAGGGGTTGGGAGCTAGATGTGCCCTGCTGGGGGATAAACATCCATGTGCATATTTGACACTGGGTTCTTCAAGGAAACTTGTTGGTTTAAATAGCATGGTTTCTTGTGGCATAGCAAGCTCTTCAGTCTAGTATTCTCAGAATCACGTGTTTGTGACACAACATTTTGTTTCATGAAGCACTTTGAACTTTTGTCATAATGAGGATCTGCGACTCTTACAAGGTCAGTAAAGGTTATCAGTGAAGACCCAGAGTCTACAATCCATCTTGGTCAACTGAGTCACAGGATTGTGATAACAAGAGTACCAGCATCAGCAGAATTACAACCAACAAAAGAAATAATGATTTTCTCAATCTGAGTGCAAAAGTGACTGGCTTGTTAACAGAACCAAGAGAATCAGCTAGCATGGATCGTGGTTTTCAAGACTTCTTAGAAATGCCAAGTTTGTTTCATTGTTTATTTCTTACTGTAAGATTCATAATATAAATACTTTCATTTGGGCTGTTTATATTTATGTTTTCCCTTGTTAGTTCTATTTTGTTAACATAATTATAATTCTACCTGTAGTAAGAAAAAGAACTTAAGTTCAACAAGTTATTATTTGTAATAATAACCAACCAAAGAGACTAAGATGGAAATCAGCATTCACTAATCTCCCCTACTCCTTTAATGCACATTTATATGTACATTTGTATATTTCATAGTGCATTAAAATTATGAAATTTATCACATCTATTGTTTCTTAACAAATAAGAATAAACCAATGAGAAAATTTTGTTGGGATGCTTTCAGGAGCATCTTTTAATGTAGATGTCCATATCAGGTAGGTCCTAAAGAAGACATTTACTAAATAACATGAATATCAATTTAATAAAATATGGTTGATAATATTATTATCATTACTGGCAGAACACACACAGTAAATGAGATCACCTTTTAAAACAAATAATGCAATAATTATCATTATACTAAATGAGTCTTGGAATTGTTTGGATGAGCAAAGTAGATAGAATAGAAGTTTTAGGGGAAATGGACATAATATCTTTTTCAAATCAACGTTGTTAAGGTATAATTTACAAAAAATGAAATGCATCCATTTTAAATGTAAAATCTGATGAATCTGACAAACACAAACACACTTATGTGACCACCACCATAATCAAGATATAAAATATTTCCATCACCCCAAAATATTCCTCATACCCTTTTACATTTAATCCCTCTTTGCCCTGGCTCCAGGAAACCAGTAATCTGATGTTTGCCACTGCAGGTTATTTTTCCATTTTCTAGAATTTCGTATAAATGGCACCATATATAGGTACAGTACCAGGCTGCCTTCTTTGGCTGAGCTTAATCTTTCTGTGGGCTTCCCTTACAGCTCAGTTGGAAAAGAATCTGCCTGCAATGCAGGCGGATTTGATTTGATTTGATTTGACTCCTGGGTCGGAAAGATCCCCTGGAGAAGGAAATGGTAACCCACTCCAGTATTCTTGCCTGAAGAATCTCATGGACAGAGGAGCCTGGTGGGCTACAGTCTGTGGGGTCACAACAAGTGGATATGACTTAGCGACTAAACCACCACCGATCTTTCTGTAAGTCATCCATGTTTTTGCATGAAAAAGCAGTTCATTGTCATGGCCAAATTACTGTCTGTTGGACAGAATGTATTTGTTGTTTTGACTTATAATGCAATGTGCTACTGCTAAGTCACTTCAGTCATGTCCGACTCTGTGCGACCCCATAGACGGCAGCCCACCAGGCTCCCCCGTCCCTGGGATTCTCCAGGCAAGAACACTGGAGTGGCTTGCCATTTCCCTCTCCAATGCATGAAAGTGAAAAGTGAAAGTGAAGTCGCTCAATTGTGTCCAACTCTTAGCAACCCCATGGACTGCAGCCTACCAGGCCTCTCCGTCCATGGGATTTTCCAGGCAAGAGTACTGGAGTGGGGTGCCATTGCCTTCTCCGTACAATACTATGTAGTAAACTAGTATTTTCTACTCTATTAACAGTTAACTGCTGAATTCTGATTAGATGCATCCTCATATCATCAGTACAAAAATTTTGAGATGGTTGGATTGACCATGATTTTGGTTATTTTGTTTTCGTTTTGCAGGGCACTGTATTTTTTAAAATAGTTATAGAACTACTTGGACCTACAAAGATGTTTTGTTCCTCTAGAAAGTACTTCTTCTGCCAGACCTTGCGGGTGCTAATAGTCTGAACTGCCACCTGTAGCTGCACTTCCATGGTGTAGCCCTTTGAAGTCCTGGCCTGGGGCCTGGGACCTGGGGGAGGGGTTAGGAGATTAAGAGTAGAAGGGGTTCCACTTTCCTCTCCAGAAATCTAGCCTAGTAAACCCCTGCAATTGTTTAACTCTATGATGCTTTAACACTTTTCAAAATTGTTCGTCTAGATTTTGTAGTCATCTTCAGCAGAAGAACTGTTCCAAATGACCTTATCTGCTATTTCCAGCTTGAAGTGACCCTTTAGTCTTTTCAGGGTGACCCTCTGGTCCCTGGATCCACAGCAGCAAACTATACTTTAGTGAAAAAAGTTTAAACTAAGCTCAGAGGAAGTTGAAAACTGATCACTATGAGAGCTGCTATGAAAAACAAGAGCTAACTGAATCACTGACAGCCTGGCAGTAATCCTGAAATGGTCACTTTTCAATTTTACCTGGATGCCCATGTGACTATCCCCCTTCATGGATCATAGCCTTGTTGTGACAGAGGGGCTTGCATAACTCAATGAAGCTATGAGCCATGCCATGCAGGGCCACCTGGGTCAGAGTGAAGAGTTCCAACTGGAGAGGAAATGGCAACTCATTCTAGTATTCTTGTCCTTTTCATCATAGGGGGTTGCAATTCAAAAGCAGGAAGTCAAGAGATGCCCAGAATAACAGGCAAGTTTGGCCTCAGAATACAAAATGAAGCAAGACAAAGGCTAATAGAGTTTTGTCAAAAGAACATGCTGGTCAAAGCAAACACACTTTTCCAACAACACTAGAGATGACTCTACAAATGGACATCACCAGATGGTCAATACTGAAATCCAACTGATTATATTCTTTGAAGCCAAAGATGGAGAAGCTGTATACTGTCAGTGAAAACAAGACCTGGAGCTGACTGTGACTCAGATCAAGAGCTCCTTATTGCAAAATTACGCTTAAATTTAAGCAGTAGGGAAAACTACTAGGCCATTCAGGTAGGACCTAAATCAAATGCTTTATGATTATACAGTGCAGAGAACAAATAGATTGAAGGGATTAGATCTGGTCGTCAGAGTGCCTGAAGAACTATGGGCAGAAGTTCATAACATTGTACAAGAGGCAATGACCAAAACCATCTCAAAGAAAAAGAAACCCAAGAAGCAAAGTGGTTGTCTGAGGAGGCTTTACAAATAACTGAGGAAAGAAGAAAAACAAAAGGCAAGGAAGAAAGCGACTGATAAACCTAACTGAATGCAGAGTTCCAGAGAATAGCAAGGAGAGAGATGAGAAGGGCTTCTTAAATGAACAATGCAAAGAAATAGAGGAAAACAACAGAATGGGAAAGACTAGAGGTCTCTTCATGAAAACTGAACATATCAAGGGAACATTTCATGCAAGGATGGGCACGATAAAGGACAGGAACAGTAAGGACCTAATAGAAGCCAAGGAGATTAAGAAGAGGTGGCAAGAATACACAGAAGAACTACATAAAAAAGGTCTTAATGACCCAGATAACCACGATGGCATGGTCACTCATCTAAAGCCAAACATCCTAGAGTGTGAAGTCAAGCAGGCCTTAGGAAGCATTACTACGAACAAACCTGGTAGAGGTGATGGAGTTGTAGCTGAGCTATTTAAAATCCTAAAAATGCTGCTGTTAAAATGCTGTACTCAGTGTGTCGGTAAATTTGGCAAACTCAGCAGTGGCCACAGGACTGGAAAAGGTCAGTTTTCATTCCAATCCCCAAAACTGTTCAATGCCAAAAATGTTCAAACCACTGCACAATTGCACTCATCGCAAATACTAGCAAGATTATATTAAAAATTCTCCAAGCTAGGCTTCAGCAATATGTGAATCTAGAACTTCCAGATGTACAAGCTGGGTTTCAACAAGGCAGAGGAAACATACATCAAATTGCTAACATTTGTTTGATCGTGGAGAAAGCAAGGGAGTTCCAAAAAAACATCTATTTCTGCTTCATTGACTATGCCAAAGCCTTTGACTGTGTGGATCACAACAAACTTTGGAAAATTCTTAAAGAGATGGAAATACCAGACTACCTTATCTGTCTCCTGAGAAACCTGTATATGGGTCAAGAAGCAATAGAACCAGACATGAAATGACTGACTGGTTCAAAATTGGGGAAGGAGTACATCAAGGCTGTATATTGTCACCCTGCTTATTTAACTTATAGGCAGAGTATATCATGCAAAATGCCAGGTTGGATGAATCATAAGCTGGAATCAAGATTGCCCAGAGAAATATCAATAACCCCAAATATGTAGATGATACCACTTTAATGGTAGAACTAAAGAGTCTCTTGATGAGAGTGAAAGAGGAGAGTAAAAAAGCTGGCTTGAAACTCAGCTTTCAAAAAACTAAGATCATGGCATCCAGTCCCATCACTTCATGTCAGATAGAAGGGGAAAAGTGGAGGCAGTGACAGATTTTATTTTCTTGGGTTCTAAAATCCTTGCAGATTGTGACTGCAGCCATGAAATGAAGACACTTTCTACTTGGAAAGATAGCTATGACAAACCTAGACAGCATATTAAAAAGCAGAGACATCACTTTGCCAACAAAGTTCCATATAGTCAAAGCTATGGTTCTTCCAGTAGTCATGTTTGGATCTGAGAGTTTGACCATAAAGAAGGCTGAGTCAAAGAATTGATGCTTTTGAATTGTGATGCTGGAGAAGACTCTTGAGAGTCCCTTGGATTTCAAGGAAATCAAACCAGTCAATTCTAAAGGAAATCAACCTGAATATTCATTGGAAGGACTGATGCTGAAGCTGAAGTTCCAATACTTTGGCCACTTGATGCTGAGAGCCAATTTATTGGAAAAGACCTGATGCTGGGGAAGATTGTAAGCAAAAGGAGAAGGGAGTGGCAGAGGATGCGATGGTTAGATAGTGTCATCGATTCAATGGACGTGAATCTGAGCAAACACCAGGAGATAGTGGAGGACAGAGGACACTGGTGTGCTGCAGTCCATAGGGTTGCAAAGAGTTGGACATGATTTAGTGACTGAACAACAACAGTAGGTGACTCTCACATATATGAGAGTTTGAGAACCACTTAGCTAATTTATGTAACTGGCTGGCTTCTTGAGAGAAGAATGTGCCTGCATGCATGTGCACATATCCATGTGTGCACAGCTACAGTCTGATTATATGTTATATTCAATTATCTGGAGAAGCCATAATCTACCAGACTGGACCACAGTTGCTAAGAATCACATATGCTACATTCACAAATAAACTTCTGTCCTACTCTTTTCTCTGTCTGGTATTTTCTCTCCCAGATCTTCACAGAGTCTCACCTCACTTCCTCAGACATACCTTTCCTGAGCACTCCATCTAGAATGGCCTGTCCCTGTATCCCTGACACTGCTTTACTTTTCTTGATGGGAGACAATCTACATGAATTAATAGTTTGCTGATTTGTTTCCTGTATAACACAAAAAGCATAATTGGAAGAATTAAGTTGTTTCAATGTCCATACGACCCAAAGCAACCTACAGATTCAATGCAATTCCTGTCAAAATTTAAATGGTGTTTTCCACAGAAATATAATAATTCTAAACAACCCTAAAATTTGTATGGAACCGCAAAAGGCACTGAATAGTCAAAGCAATCTTGAGGAAGAAGAACAAAACTGAAAGCATCATACTCCCTGATTTGAAACTACATTTTAATGTTGTAGTAATAGAAACATTATAGTATTGGCATAAAAAAAACAGATACATAGACAGGCAGAACGAATGAAAATCCCAGAAATAAACTCACATGTACATGGTCAATTAATTTATGTCAAAGGAGATAAGAATACACAGTGGTGTATTCAGTGGCATAAACAGTGGAAAACCAGACAGGCATGTGTAAAAGAATGAAATTGGACCACTATCTTACACCCTATATAAAAATTAAGACCTGAACTAGAAAACATAGACAGTAAGCTACCTGACATCAGTCTTGGCAATGATTTTTTTGGATTTAAAACCAAAAGCAAAGATAACAAAAGCAAAAATAAGCCAGCAGGACTAAATCAAGCTTAAAGTTTCAGACAGAACTACCATATGATCCAGAAATTCCACTTCTGCATATTTTTTGAAGAAAATGAAAATACTAGTTGGAAAAGATATATGTGCCCCCATATTCACTGCAGCAGTGTTTACAATAGCCAAGCAGTATTTATAATAGCCTAAGAATTGCACTCATCTCACACGCTAGTAAAGTAATGCTCAAAATTCTCCAAGCCAGGCTTCAGCAATATGTGAACTGTGAACTTCCTGATGTTCAAGATGGTTTTAGAAAAGGCAGAGGAACCAGAGATCAAATTGCCAACATCCGCTGGATCATAGAAAAAGCAAGAGAGTTCCAGAAAAACATCTATTTCTGCTTTATTGACTATGCCAAAGCCTTTGACTGTGTGGATCACAATAAACTGTGGAAAATTCTGAAAGAGATGGGAATACCAGAACACCTGATCTGCCTCTTGAGAAATCTGTATGCAGGTCAGGAAGCAACAGTTAGAACTGGACATGGAACAACAGCCTGGTTCCAAATAGGAAAAGGAGTACGTCAAGGCTGTATATTGTCACCCTGTTTATTGAACTTACATGCAGAGTACATCATGAGAAATGCTGGACTGGAAGAAACACAAGCTGGAATCAAGATTGCTGGGAGAAATCTCAATAACCTCAGATATGCAGATGACACCACCCTTATGGCAGAAAGTGAAGAGGAACTAAAAAGCCTCTTGATTAAAGTGAAAGTGGAGAGTGAGAAAGTTGGCTTAAAGCTCAACATTCAGAAAACGAAGATCATGACATCCAGTCCCACCACTTCATGGGAAATAGATGGGGAAACAGTGGCAACAGTGTCAGACTTTATTTTTTGGGGCTCCAAAATCACTGCAGATGGTGACTGCAGCCATGAAATTAAAAGACACTTACTCCTTGGAAGGAAAGTTATGACCAACCTAGATAGCATATTCAAAAGCAGAGACATTACTTTGCCAACAAAGGTTCGTCTAGTCAAGGCTATGGTTTTTCCTGTGGTCATGTATGGGTGTGAGAGTTGGACTGTGAAGAAGGCTGAGCACCAAAGAATTGATGCTTTTGAACTGTGGTGTTGGAGAAGACTCTTGAGAGTCCCTTGGACTGCAAGGAGATCCAACCAGTCCATTCTAAAGGAGATCAGTCCTGGGATTTCTTTGGAAGGAATGATGCTGAAGCTGAAACTCCAGTACTTGGGCCACCTCATGCGAAGAGTTGACTCATTGGAAAAGACTCTGATGCTGGGAGGGACTGGGGGCAGGAGGAGAAGGGGACGACAGAGGATGAGATGGCTGGATGGCATCACCGACTCAATGGATGTGAGTCTGAGTGAACTCCGGAAGTTGGTGATGGACAGGGAGGCCTGGCGTGCTGTGATTCATGGGGTCGCAAAGAGTCGGACACGACTGAGCGACTGATCTGATCTGATCTGATTTGAAGAGTCCATTAACGGATGAATGGATAAAGAAAATATAACACACACACACACCAAAACATGATTCAGCCATTAATAAAGAAGGAAATCCTACCATTTGTGACAATATGGATGGACCTTGAGGGCATTACGCTAAGTGAAATAGCCAGAGAAAGATAAATACCAAATGATCTCCCTTAGATGTGGAATCTGGAAAAAAACAAACTAGAGAGCAGACTGATGGTTGCAAGAGGCAGGAAGTAGGGAGTGGGTGAAATGGGTGGAAGTGGTCAAAAGGTACCGATATCTGGTTATGAAATAGTAAGTCACGGGGATGCAATGTACAATATGGTGACAATAGTTAATAATATTGTATTATATATTTGAGTTCCAAAAAAGTAGATCTTGAATGTTCTCGCCACAAGAAAAAAATGTGTAACTATGTGTGGTGATGGATGTTAACTAAACTTATTGTGGTGACTGTTTTGCAGTATATCAAATATCTAACCATTATGTTGTACACCTGAAACTAATATTATTTATATGTCAATTATATATTTTTTTAAAGCTAACGGAATCTGAATAAACAATATGGACTTTAGTTAAAACAATCTAACAGTTTTGGTTCATTAACTGTGACAAATGGACCATACTAATATGCGACCCCATGGACTATACAGTCCATGGAATTCTCTAGGCCAGAATACTGGAGTGGGTAGCTTTCCCTTCTCCAGGGGATCTTCCCAAACCAGTGATGAACCCAGGTCTCCTGCATTGCAGGCGGATTCTTTACCAACTGAGCCACAAGGGAAGCCCAAGGATACCAGAGTGAGTAGCCTATCCCTTCTCCAGGGGATCTTCCCAACCCAGCAATCGAACCAGGGTCTTCTGCATTGCAGGCAGATTCTTTACCAACTGAGCTATCAGGAAAGCCTCAATATAAGATAATAACAAAAGGGGAAACTAGGTGTGGGGTGAAGGAAAGTTAAACGGCTCAAAGTAGCCTGGAGTTAAAACTTCCCTCCAGGTCCTCCCCACCATTCTGTGTAAAACAAACAACTCTCACCCAAAGAAAAAATGGACATTAAGGTTGATTAAGACCAGCTCCCAGCCAGTCCCAGCCTCTGGCCAATCTCCAGAATTCCTTGCCCCAGACATTTAAGAGATAACTAATCCAAACAACCTTGGAGAAGAGCAAGCCCCTTAAGACAGTAGATTTCCACATATATGCCTATATATACTTACTCTTTTCTTGGGTTAGTGTAGCAGCTCACTAATCTGATTACTGCCCCTTCTTACCTCATTCAGTTCAGTTCAGTTCAGTCACTCAGTCGTGTCCGACTTTTTGCGACCCCATTAATCGAAGCACGCCAGGCCTCCCTGTCCATCACCAACTCCCGGAGTTCACTCAGACTCACATCCATTGAGTCGGTGATGCCATCCAGCCATCTCATCCTCTGTCGTCCCCTTCTCCTCTTGCCCCCAATCCTTCCCAGCATCAGAGTCTTTTCCAATGAGTCAACTCTTCGCATGAGGTGGCCAAAGTACTGGAGTTTCAGCTTTAGCATCATTCCTTCCAAAGAACACCCAGGACTGATCTCCTTTAGAATGGACTGGTTGGATCTCCTTGCAGTCCAAGGGACTCTCAGGAGTCTTCTCCAACACCACAGTTCAAAAGCATCAATTCTTCGGTACTTAGCTTTCTTCACAGTCCAACTCTCACATCCATACATGACCACAGGAAAAACCATAGCCTAGACTAGACGAACCTTTGTTGGCAAAGTAATGTCTCTGCTTTTGAATATGCTATCTAGGTTGGTCATAACTTTCCTTCCAAGGAGTAAGCGTCTTTTATTTTCATGGCTGCGGTCACCATCTGCAGTGATTTTGGAGCCCCCAAAAAATAAAGTCTGACACTGTTTCCACTGTTACCTCATTAAAGGTGATCTGTTCCTATAAAGTGCCAGGCTCATTCTTTTTCCAAAGCCCACCTTCTCTAACTTACATTTTTTGGTGCTGAAACCTAGGAGGTTGAGGTTCCTTCCCGTTCTCCAAGGCCAGCTCTTCGGAGAGTGGAAGCCCGCCAAGCTCACTTTCCCTCCCGGCTTTCAAGACCTCCTGTGCCTTTGTGAGCAGTATAAGTCCTGTGTAAGGGCTTTATTGGTTTTCCACATACCGCAAGGAATATTGGTCTCTCTCTCTCTCTCATTCTCTCTCTCCCTCTTTTCTCTACACTTTCTTTTCCACGAGACCAACCAGCTCTAGGACAGAGGGCTTTTGCCATTCGACCTCCCCCCATGCACCATGAATTCGCGCCTGACCCATTAGCCCAGGTAGCTCAGACGGTACTCTAGGGTGCCACAGACTATCATTCTTTCCATGTTCCCAGGGAACCCTCTGGCCAAAAGGCCCTCTGGGGAGGTTCTTGGGGGACGCCCCTCCCTCCTTCAGGGTCTCTCTCTCTTTGCTCGGTCAAAAGATTAGGTGATGATCGTTTCTCTCAACCGGACAGTCACTAGCCATTTGCTACGGGGTCGAGCCAATCCATCCCGCAGGACTCTCCCTTGGCCTGTGTAAAACGAAACCTCAAACCTCTACTCTTGACCGATCTCAAGGTTCATAAACTCGAGTCACTTTACACTCAAATTTGGCATTAATACAAACTGGATAACCAAAACCACTGGCCTGAGTTCAGGACTTTCGATTTCAATATTTTATCAGATCTAACTTCTTCAAACGGAATGGCAAATGGTCGGAGGTCCCCTATATTCAAGCCTTCTGGGATCTTAGAAGCCATCCTTCTCTCTGCAAGGACTGTTCTACCTATCAAATCCTTCTCTGCTCTCTCTCTCCCTCCATTACAAAAGAATCCAAAATTAAAGCCCCTAAAAGGCCCCCTAAACCATCAGGCCCCTATTTTGACCCGGCAGATGAGCCTCCTCCCTACTGCCCCAGAGAAGAAACTTCCAGAGATGAGACCCCATCTTCTAGCCCTTCCTCCTCTAAAACAAGAGGCGATGACTCCAAAACCCCAAAAGAGATTTCCAACCCCCTCCATCAGCCAAGACCCAAAGCAAACACGTGCTTCCTCTCAGAGAGGTAGCGGGACCAGAGGGCCCTACACGGGTCCATGCGCCTTTCTCAATTTCTGATATGAGCCAAACTGAAGAAAAAGTGGGATCCTTTTCAGAAAATCCTACTAGGTATAGAAAAGAATTCCTCCACCTTACACAAGCATATCATTTAACCTGGAATGATCCTTATTATATCCTAAATGTGGGAGTTGGTGATGGACAGGGAGGTCTGGCATGCTGCGGTTCATGGGGTCACAAAGAGTCAGACACGACTGAGCGACTGAACTGAACTGAAATGCCACTTTAAACCCTGATGAAAAGGAACGGATATGGCAGGCAGCCTGGACTCATGCTGATCAGCTCCATAACCAAGATAGGACTAATCTGGTGGCTGATGATGCAGTCCCTTTAACTGAGCCACGGTGGACATATCAAGCAGGCGATGCTGGCATCTGGTACCTGCATCATATAATCACCTGCTTATTAGAAGGAATGCTAAAAAGTTCTCACATTCATGTTAACTATGATAAGGTTAGGGAAGTGACTCAAGAAAAAGATGAAAATCCTGCCCTTTTTCTTTCACGGCTTACTGAGGCACTCCCCAAATACACTAATCTAGATATTTCCACCCCTGCTGGACTTCTGTACCTACACGTCCAGTTCATAAGCCAGTCAGCCCCCAATATTCACCAAAAACTACGCCAGTTAGAGAAGGGCCCCGAGACCCCTCAGCAAGATCTCCTAGCTGCGGCTGCTGCTAAGTCACTTCAGTCTATCTCCTAGAAATAGCCTTTAAAGTTTTCAACATTAGGGAGGAAGAAGTGAAAAAAGAAAAAGAAAAGCCAAATATGCTGTATTTGCTGCAGCTATCCAAGAAAAAAATTCAACCCCTTTGGTCTATCAACCTCGGCCCACCCGTATAGGACCTAACCCTCCAGGCCCCTGCTTCAGATATAACCAAACAGGACACTGGGCTAAGTCCTGCCCAGACCCCCGGCCACCCACCAAACCCTGCCCCACATGCAAACAATGGGGCCACTGGAAAATGGATTGTCCTCAGACACTACCCACCAAATCTCGGGGTCCACCCCAGGCCCAAAAACAATGGGCCAGGAACCAGACTCAGGGGGGTCCTAGGACCCCAGACTATGGTTCCTCAGATGAGGTGAGGGATGATCCAATTGTGCCTGAATTATTCCAGTGATGAAACCCAAGCTTCAGACCCCAAGTCCGCCCCATACAGATAGACTTGGAGTTTCAGGTAATTGGCACAGTGGCTGGACACAAAGTCTCGTTCCTAATAGACACTGGAGTGGCCTTTTCACTTTTAACCTCTTTTAAGGACCTTCTCCAACCTTCAGAAGTGGCCATCAAAGGGGTCTCAGGCATCCCTTTTTATCCCCAAATAACCCCTCCTCTCCTTTGTTCCTTTGGTAAGGCAACACTAACACATTCTTTTTATAGTAGTTCCTCAGTGCCCAATGGCATTGATGGGACGTGATCTTCTGGCTTAGGTACAAACTTCTATAAACCTCCCATTCTTAGATCCCGCATCAATTCTTTGTATCCAAATGGCACCCGAACCCTTGGCCAGCCCTCACTCCCAAAATCTGCCCCCTGACCTTCCCCCAATAGATCTTCAGTTCTGGGACACCGAAACCCCACTGGTAGCCTGACACCATCCCCTATACAGGTTTTTCTTAAAAATCCCTCTCAGGTAATAACCCAGACTCAATATATCCTGACCACAGAATCCCGACAAGGACTTAAATCAATAATCTCCTGACTGCTCAAAGCCAGCCTTTTGCAGCCTATCTGTTCTCCTCATAATACTCCTATACTGGCAGTCAAAAAGGGACCCCCACTCCTGGTGTCTAGTCCAAGATCTTCGCAGGATCAATGAGACCACAATACCCGTACACCGCATGGTCACTAATCCCTGTACCCTTTTCTCATCTATTCCTCCTGACACACTCTACTTCACAGTATTAGACCTCAAAGGTGCTTTCTTTACTATACCTCTATGCCACTCTTCACAGCCCCTATTTGCCTTCACCTGGACGGACCCAGACACACATCAATCTCAACAATTAACTTGGACCATTTTACCACATGGGTTTAGAGATAGCCCTCGTTTTTTCGGTCAAGCCCTTCAACTGCTACTGCTAAGTCACTTCAGTCATGTCCAACTCTGTGCGATCCCAGAGACGGCAGCCCACCAGGCTCCCCGGTCCCTGGGATTCTCCAGGCAAGAACATGAGTGGGTTGCCATTTCCTTCTCCAATGCATGAAAGTGAAAGGTGAAAGTGAAGTCGCTCAGTCTTGTCCGACCCTCAGCGACCCCGTGGACTATAGCCTACCAGGCTCCTCCATCCATGGAATTTTCCAGTCAAGAGTACTGGAGTGGGGTGACATTGCCTTCTCTGCAAGCCCTTCAACGGGACCTACAAACTTTAGACCTAGGCTCTACTACCTTACTCCAATATGTAGATGATTTACTGTTAAGCAGTTCCTCTTGCCATAACTACCAAGTCCACACTGCGACATATTAAATGCCCTAGGCAACTGGGTGGAGAAGGCGATGGCACCCACTCCAGTACTCTTGCCTGGAAAATCCCATGGTCAGAGGAGCCTGGTAGGCTGCAGTCCTAAGGGTCGCTAAGGGTTGGACAGGACTGAGCGACTTCATTTTCACTTTTCACTTTCACGCATTGGAGAAGGAAATGGCAGCCCACTCCAGTGTTCTTGCCTGGAGAATCCCAGGGATGGGGGAGCCTGGTGGGCTGCCATCTATGGGGTTGCACAGAGTCGGACATGACTGAAGTGACTTAGCAGCAGCAGCAGGCAACTGGGGCTACAGAGTCTCGCTCTCCAAAGCACAAATTGCTTCCACCACTGTCAGTTACATAGGATTGCTTCTCACTCCCACATCTGAAATAATTCCAGCTCAGAGAATTCAAGCCTTGACCCAGACCCCCAGGCCCCAAACCAAGAGGGAACTTCTTTCTCTATTCGGCCTATTAAACTTCTTCTGAATATGGGCCCCAAATTTTGCCCTCCACACAAAACCTCTCTACCAAGCTACTCGAGGAAACTTAGATGAACCCTTATCGGCCCCCACCTCTCTCCATACCCCAGTACAAACTCTTACCAAACATTTACTACAGGCCCCTTCTCTTTACTTACCTGATTATGCCAAGTCATTTTTCCTTTTTGTACATTCTAGACAAGGACATGCCTTAGGGATTCTGTGTCAAAAAAGGGGGGACATATGGGAGCCTCTAGCTTACTTATCCAAACAACTCAATCTTGTCATGCTCGGATGGCCACCTTGTCTCCAGGCCTTAGCGGCAACTACCCTCTTAATACTTGAAGCCCAAAAACTAACCCAAAATGCTCCTCTAAATGTATGCTCACCTCATTCCTTCAAAGATTTACTCTCTCATTGGGCTTTCCTTTCTCTACCCGCTGCTCGACTACAGATCCTCCACGCACACCTCCTCAACCCATCCCTTTCTTTTATGCCTTGTAAACCTCTTAATCCTATTAGCTTACTCCCTACACCAGATCCAGAAGCAGAACACCTATCTCATGACTGTGTTCAGACCTTAGATATGACACTTAATCCCTTTGAACATATAAACGATCAGCCCCTTACTGACCCCAAAGTCCCATCCTAGTTCATGGATGGCAGTGCCCAGAAACAAGCCCCATTTGGGGCTGGATATGCTATAGTCCAGGGACAGTGTGACAAAGTTATCCCCCCTTGCCTCATCAAGTCAGCCACACTCCCAGCTCACACATCCTCACAACAGGCTGAACTGATAGCTCTTACACAAGCTTTGACCCTAGACAAAGACCAAAAGGTAAACATTTGTACTGACTCCAAGTATGTCTATAACATTACATTCTAACATTATATTCTGGAGGGAGAGGGGATTCCTGACTCAGAAGGGCACACCTATTCTCAATGCTTATTTTATTTCTGAACTCTTCCATGCAGCTCAGTTCCCAAAACAAGCTGCTGTAATACATTGCCAGGGACATCAGCAACATGGTCCTATCTCCTTTTATAACAATATAAAAGATCACGAAGCAAAAGCAAAGCGGCAGACTGCCTCTGTTAGTCCTGTCTTTACTATGGCCCAAATTGACGAGCCTAACCTCCACACATTACTTTCATATTTACATTCCCTTTTCCACCCCTCTGCCAAAGTACGTAAGGCTTTCCTTCAGAACTTTATTGAACTGACTAAGGACGATGTGACTTATTTAAATAGTCTGACCCAAACTTGTACTATTTGTCAGCGGACAAATCCTAATACTAACATTTGCCCCCCTCCTTTCCCCACCCACCAGATTTGTGGACATCTTCCTGCACAAGACTGGCAGGTAGATTTCACCCACATGCCACCCATAAAAAGGGTTAAATTTCTCCTAGTCTTCATAGATACATTTTCTGGATGGATCAAAACTTTCCTCACCACTAACAAATGAGCCCTTACTGTGCTCGCCTTATTCTTACTGAAATCCTCCCCAGGTTTGGAAAGCCTTCCTCCCTCCAGTCTGACAACGGGCCCGAGTTCACATCCCAAATCACCCAAAATATTGCATGAGCCCTTCAAGTTCCTTGGAGGTTTCACATTCCTTATCATCCCTGGTCTTCTGGTAAGGTTTAGAGAGCCAACCAAGTCCTAAAAGAAACTCTGACCAAATTAACAATCAAACTTCATCAAGACTGGACTAAACTTTAGCCTTCTTAAAGGCCCAGGCCTTACCAAAGAAATCCTTAAATATCAGTCCTTTAGCCTTCTTAAAGGTCTGGGCCTTACCAAAGAAATCCTTAAATATCAGTCCATTCGAGGCCATGTATGGGAGGCCCATAGTACCTTTAGATCTCTCCCCATCCCAGGACAGTTTCAAACTGCCACCCCACCTTCCTTTTCCTTTACTTGCCCAGATATGAGATGCCCTTTGGCAACATATGGATGACCTACTCCCTCGACCACACCCCAATCTTCCATACCCATCCCTTCAAATAGGAGATAAAGTTTATATGACAACTCAGTCCCACTCAGATCTAACCCCAAAGTGGCAAGTTCCTGACACAATTCTGCTGACCCCTACCACTGCAAAATTAAAAGAAATCACCCCTTGGGTACACATCACTCAGCTAAAAAAGGTTATGCAGCCCAATGATGAAAATGCTTGTCAGACTAATACTTATCAAGTTTCTCACAAAGGCCCTACAACTCTAAAGTTCTCACAGCTTCCACTGGCCCCAACTGGTGATGGATGAGCCTGTCGGTTTCACAGATACAATTATTCCTGGAACAACTTCTGGCAGCTATCTGGGTCTTGAGTCCTCAAGCATCCATGTTCGAATACGTTGAAGATTACATCTCCACCCTGTGACTACAGGGAACCTTTTATAACTTTTACCCCTTCGAAATCCAATTCTTTTTCATAGTAGTCTATCTTATACTCACTTCCCCAAATGTTCTTTAACATCTTTTTCTTATCTTCCCTTCTTCCTCTGACCCATAAACTCCTTCAAAATCCTAACCTCAACTATGTATTCCAGACCCTTTATTTAACCCATACACTTCTCAATGCTTCCAACCTTCACTTGGCCAAAGACTGCTGGATATGTCTATCCGTAACTCCTCTGGGAGATTCAGCCCTCCCCACATCCATCCTCAACTGGACCACAGGTAACATGTTCCTACACCACTCATACCATGGGGAGCCTTTATTTGTCTCATGTCTTAAATATCTTCCCACTAGTGACCAAATCCAAAATTCGGACATACTCTTAGAATCTTTACTCACCGAACTTCTGTCCTTCAACAAAAAACCTCCAATAGGAGGCCCTATTGCCCAGAGAGTAACACTGTTAAAACCAGCTCCTTTTTGCATATCCAGAAATTCCCGAAACAGTTCATATGACCAACCCATGGGCACAATCCCTAACCACATGTGCAACCATACCTCCACTTTACTCTTTGCCACTGGAAATGCTATATATAATGTTTCTGGTCTTACAGGACACTCGTTAACCTTTACAGGACGGTTTCCCTCAGCATATTCCTCCACTTCTCCCATCATTGGGGCCACCTTAGTGGGGTCTCTGAGTGTTCTTGAACGAGCAATCAAAACCCCCTGCCTTGACTCCTCTTCGCCATTGACGTCAGCTTTGTATTATGACACCTGGCCTATTTTTCCTGTGTGGGACGTCTACATACCTCTGTCTACCTACTAATTGGACCAGAACCTGCACCCTGGTATACTCCAGTCCAAACATTTTAATAGCCCCCAATGATCAACCCTTGCCTATTCCTCTCATCCACAAGTGAATAAAGTGAGCCATTCATTTCATTCCCCTCTTAGTAGGACTAGGAATAGTGGCTGGAATTGGAACAGGAACCAGTGGCTTAACCACCTCCATCCAAAACTACCAGACACTATCTAAAGACCTATCAGACAGCCTCCAGAAAATAGCTCAAGGCCTAATAACTATCCAAAATCAATTCAATTCCTTGGTGGCCATCAGTTCAGTTCAGTCGCTCAGTCGTGTCCGACTCTTTGCAACCCCATAAATCGCAGCATGCCAGGCCTCCCTGTCCATCACCAACTCCCAGAGTTCACCCAGACTTATGTCCATCGAGTCAGTGATGCCATCCAGCCATCTCATCTTCTGTCATCCCCTTCTGCTCTTGCCCCCAATCCCTCCCAGCATCAGAGTCTTTTCCAATGAGTCAACTCTTCGCATGAGGTGGCCAAAGTACGGGAGTTTCAGCTTTAGCATCATTCCTTCCAAAGAAATCCCAGGGCTGATCTCCTTCAGAATGGACTGGTTGCATCTCCTTGCAGTTCAAGGGACTCTCAGAGTCTTCTCCAACACCACAGTTCAAAAGCATCAATTCTTCAGCACTCAGCCTTCTTCACAGTCCAACTCTCACATCCATACATGACCACAGGAAAAACCATAGCCTTGACTAGACGAACCTTTGTTGGCAAAGTAATGTCTCTGCTTTTGAATATGCTATCTAGGTTGGTCATAACTTTCCTTCCAAGGAGTAAGTGTCTTTTAATTTCATGACTGCAGTCACCATCTGCAGTGATTTTGGAGCCCCCAAAAATAAAGTCTGACACTGTTTCCACTGTTTCCCCATCTATTTCCCATGAAATGATGGGACCAGATGCCATGATCTTCATTTTCTGAATGCTGAGCTTTAAGCCAACTTTTTCACTCTCCGCTTTCAATTTCATCAAGAGGCTTTTGAGTTCCTCTTCACTTTCTGCCATAAGGGTGGTGTCATCTGCATATCTGAGGTTATTGATATTTCTCCCGGCAATCTTGATTCCAGCTTGTGTTTCTTTCAGTCCAGTGTTTCTCATGATGTACTCTGCATATAAGTTAAATAAGCAGGGTGACAATATACAGTCTTGACGTACTCCATTTCCTATTTGAAACCAGTCTATTGTTCCATGTCCAGTTCTAACTGTTGCTTCCTGACCTGCATATAGATTTCTCAAAAGGCAGGTCAGGTGGTCTGGTATTCCCATCTCTTTCAGAATTTTCCACAGTTTATTGTGATCCACACAGTCAAAGGCTTTGGTATAGTCCATAAAGCAGAAATAGATGTTTTTCTGGAACTCTCTTGCTTTTTCCATGATCCAGCAGATGCTGGCAATTTGATCTCTGGTTCCTGTGCCTTTTCTAAAACCAGCTTGAACATCAGGAAGCTCACAGTTCACATATTGCTGAAGCCTGGCTTGGAGAATTTTGAGCATTACTTTACTAGCATGTGAGATGAGTGCAATTGTGTGGTAGTTTGAGCATTCTTTGGCATTGCCTTTCTTTGGGATTGGAATGAAAACTGACCTTTTCCAGTCCTGTGGCCACTGCTGAGTTTTCCAAGTTTGCTGGCATATTGAGTGTAGCACTTTCACAGCATCATCTTTCAGGATTTGAAATAGATCAATGGGAATTCCATCACCTCCACTACTTTTGTTCGTAGTGATGCTTTCTAAGGCCCACTTGACTTCACATTCCAGGATGTCTGGCTCTAGGTCAGTGATCACACCATCGTGATTATCTGGGTCATGAAGGTCTTTTTGTACAGTTCTTCTGTGTATTCTTGCCATCTCTTCTTAATATCTTCTGCTTCTGTTAGGTCCATACCACTTCTGTCCTTTATCGAGCCCATCTTTGCATGAAATGTTCCCTTGGTATCTCTAATTTTCTTGAAGAGATCTCTAGTCTTTCCCATTCTGTTGTTTTCCTTTATTTCTTTACATTGATCACTGAAGAAGGCTTTCTTATCTCTTCTTGCTATTCTTTGGAACTCTGCATTCAGATGCTTATATCTTTCCATTTCTCCTTTGCTTTTCACTTCTCTTCTTTTCACAGCTATTTGTAAGGCCTCCCCAGACAGCCATTTTGCTTTTTTGCATTTCTTTTCCACAGGGATGGTCTTGATCCCTGTCTCCTGTACAATGTCACGAACCTCCGTCCATAGTTCATCAGGCACTCTATCTATCAGATCTAGGCCCTTAAATCTATTTCTCACTTCCACTGCATAATCATAAGGGATTTGATTTAGGTCATACCTGTATGGTCTAGTGGTTTTCCCTACTTTCTTCAATTTAAGTCTGAATTTTTCAATAAGGAGTTCATGATCTGAGCCACAGTCAGCTCCTGGTCTTGTTTTTGCTGACTGTATAGAGCTTCTCCATCTTTGGCTGCGAAGAATATAATCAATCTGATTTCGGTGTTGACCATCTGGTGACGTCCATGTGTAGAGTCTTCTCTTGTGTTGTTGGAAGAGGGTGTTTGTTATGATCAGTGCATTTTCTTGGCAAAACTCTATTAGTCTTTGCCCTGCTTCATTCTGTATTCCAAGGCCAAATTTGCCTGTTACTCCAGGTGTTGCTTGACTTCCTACTTTTGCATTCCATTCCCCTATAATGAAAAGGACATCTTTTTTGGGTGTTAGTTCTAAAAGGTCTTATAGGTCTTCATAGATCTGTTCAACTTCAGCTTCTTCAGCGTTACTGATTGGGGAATAGACTTGGGTTACTGTGATATTGAATGGTTTGCCTTGGAAACGAACAGAGATCATTCTGTCATTTTTGAGATTGCATCCAAAGTACTGCATTTCAGACTCTTTTGTTGACCATGATGGCCACTCCATTTCTTCTGAGGGATTCATGCTCTCAGTAGTAGATATAATGGTCATCTGAGTTAAATTCACCCATTCCAGTCCATTTCAGTTCACTGATTCCTAGAGTGTCGACATTCACTCTTGCCATCATTTGTTTGACCACTTCCAATTTGCCTTGATTCATGGACCTTACATTCCAGGTTCCTATGCAATATTGCTCTTTACAGCATTGGACCTTGCTTCTATCACCAGTCACGTCCACAGCTGGGTATTGTTTTTGCTTTGGCTCCATCCCTTAATTCTTTCTGGAGTTATTTCTCCACTGATCTCCAGTAGCATATTGGGCACCTACTGACCTGGGGAGTTTCTCTTTCACTATCCTATCATTTTGCCTTTTCATACTGTTCATGGGGTTCTCAAGGCAAGAATACTGAAGTGGTTTGCCATTTCTGTCTCCAGTGGACCACATTCTGTCCGATCTCTCCACCATGACCCACTCATCTTGGGTTGCCCCACGGGCATGGCTTAGTTTCTTTGAGTTAGACAAGGCTGTGGTCCTAGTGTGATTAGATTGACTAGTTTTCTGTGAGTATGGTTTCAGGGTGTCTGCCCTCTGATGCCCTCTTGCAACACCTACCATCTTAATTGGGTTTCTCTTTCCTTGGGCGTGGGGTATCTCTTCACGGCTACTCCAGCAAAGTGCAGCCCCTGCTCCTTACCTTGGACGAGGGGTATCTCCTCACTGCCACCCTTCCTGACCTTCTACGTGGGAAGGTCAACACTTGGCGGCCATAGTGTTACAAAACAGAAGGGGATTAGACCTACTCACTGCAGAGAAGGGAGGTTTGTGCCTTTTTCTAGACAAATCCTGCTGTTTCTATGCCAACCAGTCGGGTATTGTCCAAGGAGCTGCAAAAAACCTTACAGATCAAGCCTCATGAATCCGCCAGAGATTAAGCAACTCGTGGCAGTCATGGTTGACAGATTGGAACTAGATGCCTTGAGTTTTACCCCTTCTCGGACCATTCATTTTTATCAACCTGCTACTCATCTTTGGGCCTTGTTTGTTTAATCTTTTCCAGGGATTCCTCCAAGACCGAATCTGAGCCATTTCCCAAGTCCAAGACTGTTCTTTTGCTTGAGACCCTGATGGCTACAATAGAAAATCAACACTATGGGCCTTAGACTTCCTTCCTCCCAGACCACAAACCCTTGACCCTCATTTATCAGCATGAAGAAGCCCTGAACATTAACGACGCCCACCTCTCTTTCTCTTTTTATATATATTCCTTAGGGTCTGGAATGAAGGAAAGTTACACGGCTCAAAATAGCCTGGAGTTAAAACTCCCCTCGGGGTCCTCCCCACCATTCTATGCAAAACAACTCTCTCACCCAAAGGAAAAAGTGGACATTAAGGTTGATGACGACCAGCTCCCAGCTGGTCCCAGCCTCTGGCCAATCTCCAGAATTTCTTGCCCCAGACATTTAAGAGATAACTAATCCAAACAACCTTGGAGAAGAACAAGCCCCTTAAGACAGTAGATTTCCACATATATGCCTATATACACTTACTTTTTTCTTGGGTTAGTGCAGCAGCTCAGTAATCTGACTTCTGCCCCTTCTCATCTCATTAAAGGTGATCTATTCCTGTAAAGTGCCGGTCTCGTTCTTTTTCCAAACCTCACCTTCTCTAACTCCCTTACCCTACATGGGGCAAATAGGAACTCTCTGTACTATGTTTACAACTTTTCTATAAATCTAAAACTATTCTAAAATTAAAAGGTTTTTTTTTTTTAAAGACAAAGGCCACTGGGTTATGATGACCCACCTCCGATTGGGAAGGATTCCCCTCCTCCACTAGAAAAGCATTGGGTTTTTATCTCATTATTTGTTTTCAATTTGACTTCTAATTCTGAGTCTGTGGTCTGCTTTTCCTACATTTCAGTTTCTTCATCTATAAACCTGGAATTATGATGGATGACAGTATAGATAGACACTTCGGGCAGTGATGAAGAAGCAACCCTGCGTTTGGGTATGTTAACTTGTAAAAAGGGTTCTTACCAATATCCCCAAACATCTCCAACAGTGACAGGTAAATTGTCCACCCCTAGTCATTATGTGAAAGTCAAAATGGACCTGCCTCTAGATTTCTCCTTCAGGGTGTCTCATTAAATTCACTTTAAAAAATTGCCCTAGTCTAGTGGCAATTTCTGAGTCGTCAAGACAGTATTAGTATTTTATGACCAGAAACTTTTGTAGAGCCCTGTCAGGGGATCACTAGCTCATCTATGAAGCACAGAATTTTTCATTTTGGATGTTGTCAGAAAAGGTAAATGAAAAGATCCATCAAGTAACAACAAGAAAAAACAAAAAACAAAAATGTCACACTGGAACTAAGAACTCTTAAAAACAGTCTTTGCTTTTCTAACTTGATACAACTTTACATGTGGATTTATCTTTCATAAAAGAGGAAATGAGCACACAATTAATCAAAGACAGAAATGAAAAGTCACGCTGTCTAGCTTTACTTCATTAGGAAATTGTTGCCAGCATTGTTTACTTTGGCACTGCTAACACATGTTGAAATGAATTTGAATAATAAAGGTAAGATCTTCAGGGGACATACACCTATTTTACACTGAGGAAGTAAATATAGTAACCAGGCTATTACACTAGGGTATGACAGTGTGTGTGTAATCAATTAAAGAGCAGGTATGACAGGGTCAGAAACCTATACATTAACCTGAGATAATGCACTGGAAAAGTACAGAGAGCTATACATATCCAAGCATTTGCTATTGGGTGTTTACAATAAAGTGGCCTGAAATACATGCAAATGTCAGGAGGAACCAACATCTTTTTTCACCTAAAAGTCCAGCTCCCTCACCTCAAGTTTAAGACAACCCTGAAAGGCCATTCCAGCTTTCAGACACCTGATGGGTTCCTCAGAGGCCTTGTCTAAGACTGCACTGCAACCAGAGGTGAACTGGTAAGCAGGCTCTCCAAGGCAGGAGGGAAAGCCCTGATTTACAGTTATCTGAGTTTTCACACAAGCTGACTCTTGTCACATCCTGACTTCTCTTTTAGCCCCTTTCTGCTTTTTTCCCTTCTTGATTTGGTAATCCCAAGACCCTCCCCAGATCAAACTCCTGCACACCCATTCTGTCTCAGGGTCTTATTCTAAAGGAATCCAATGGTTACTCAGGCAGTGGGGGACCCCCAGAAGGGAGAATAAGATCCCACTATGGAGAGGAAAGAATTCACTGTTCAAATCATGAAGAGCCCTGTTTGGAATTTATTTTGTGGGCCATGGGAAAACAGTGAAGGGTTTCAAAATAGGTCACTAATCTGATATATATTTTAGGAAGGTTGTTCTGGAAGCAGAACATAGAACAAACTGGAGCACCAAGAAGCTGTTGCAATAGTCCAGTTGGACAGTGACAGTGGGAATGAAGAGGAAATCTCATGATACACCGGGAGAATTTGGTGACTAATTGGATATAATGTGGGAAAGAGAGAAAGAAGAGTTGAAGATTAAGTTAGAATTACTACTGGTCTGGGAGTCTAGTTGGATTAGTTTGTGGCAGAGAATATTAGGAGGAGGATATATTTCTAACATACTGACACTAAGTTATATGCACATGGACCATCAGGGTGGAGCTATTCAGAAGGGATATATATATATATAATCATATCGTATTACTTATAGGCATACCTTGACTATTCCAAACCAAGTCTAAATAAATACATGCATTATAGCAAGATGAAAACAAATAGATGAAAAACTGAAGTGAAGAGAATTACAAGGGAAGTTAATACACAAAAAACAGACCCCAAACAGCAACCACAGATAGGCCACCAAATCTGCCCTGAGCTTCCTAGTGGCAAAACAGAAAAACACAATCAAGTACATCTTTCATTGAGACCCTAAGTCAAAAGAAGGTTGATAGTTTCAGAGAACCACCCATTCTCGGATACTGAGATCCAAGGAAAACACCTTCCAGGGCGGGCCAGTAGCTGGAGTTAAAGAAAGGAAAGCTGAAAAGTGAGATGGGGATGGAAATGTGGGAGTTGAGGAGTGTGGGTGGTGACAATGTTTGTAGACACAAGGAAAGTGTGTAATACGAGAAGAAAAAGGAGCAAACATGGAACCCCGGGAACAGTGACACTTAAGAGGAAAGTTGGAGAACCAGGGAAAGAGAAAAAGCAGAGAAAAGTATGAATCCCAGCCACGTGAAATGCAGACATACTGTTTGGGAGCACTTGAAAGTTTGTTTTCTAGTTTCAACTAATATATGTCAAAACATACCAATAATAGCCTACAAATGCTTCCTTGGGGTGGAGGAGACAGAGCAATTTCTTATCTATCTTTTCAAAAGCACAGATGAAGGTCACTGTCAAAACATAACCCCAAACTCAAATGAATATTAGGTTATACCAGTGATGTCATGGTTACTATCATATGACTAAAGTAATTGGCAGTAGCAGAATGTCTATACAAGACTTTAGTAACAGTTTCTATCTTAACTCTAATTTTAAAGTAAAAAATCATAACTTATGCTCACTTCAGGAATAACTGAGTCTTCAGAAAAGATACACATTTTTGAAGAATAAGTTTCTCCCAACATCCTGTCTTAAGAGTATAAAAGTTCAGTTTTTTAAAATTTCCCTTGCAAATTAATTCCTCTCTAAATCCTACTGTAGCAAAAGAATCACTAGGTTTACCTGTGGATTAAGATGATAAATGAAACAGGTAATCTCTGCCCTCAAGAAATGTGAGACCTGTCTAAGCTCTAAAAAGGAAGACTTGAGGAAATCAGTTGGAGAGGTCATTGCTGATGCTGCTTTCCTTTAGGGATTTGGGAGGTGAAATACCATGAAATAATGTAAATAAAAATGATGGAGTCCCCCTAAGTCAAATAATTTTTGATAAATATTCAACCAATGGAAATGTCATGGGAAAAATACACTGTTCTATATCAGATTTTTTTTTAAAGAAATAGGAAATAGAAATAGGCTGTGCATCTTGTGTGAGAAAGGAATAACAGATGTAAACCAAGCAACCATATGAAAAGCCCATTGAAGAGAACTGGATGATTAATACACTACAAACAGGTTGAGACAGCATGATTTATCTCCATCTCAGAATGGAAACCTACGATGCAGAAAATGAGGTTAAAATGAAAAATGCAGGAATCCTGGCAAACAACAGAGTAAGGGATAATCTATGTTTAAAGTTGAGGCATAAATTAAAATGAGGAGCCAAAATTCTTCTTGTAAAGAATCCACAAATCTATTGACAAGTCTTGGCAAGTAAGCTGGACTTGGAGTTCTTCCTTAGAGAACTTGGGATTTTTCTCTAGCCCAAGACAAACCATAGATCTAGAATGAAACCACCCACTGCATTTCTTAGTGAGATGATGATGCTTTACTGGTGACAAAGAAAATTTTACAGAGAGGGCAATGGCAGGGAATGGAAGCCCACTGAAGAATTTTCTTTGTGGTAGATGCAGAGGAATAATTTAGTGTTCCCACGGAAATAATGGCACTTGGATGATAAGTCACTGCAGAAATTAAGACAAATAGAACCCAACTTGCTATGTGACAATATTTTAATAATATTATTAATAATCAGAAGATTACTTACCAGGTACCAGACAGAGTGGTAGGCAGGTATTCTCTTTGTACAGTTGAAGTAACAGGCTTAGAGTGGATTGAGGACAACTGTCAAAGAAGAAGATTAACACATGGCTCAGACCTCTGATGTCCCAAGAAGAGCCCAAACCATCCAGCCATCTAAAACAGCTAACCATCTGTGAGGCATGGTTGCAAATGTTTTACCCTTTCAGTAACCTAATATTGTATTGGTATATTTCAGATGACAAAACTAAAGCTCCGTAAGTGATATCTCTAAAGTCACACAAAGCTGGAAAAGGGATTTCTGTGCTGGAGCCTTTTTGTACTAGCTCTTAAGGACAGATCTTTAACTTTCCAGGAATTCTGCAGGTGATCAGTAAACATAACCACTATAAAACTGTATAGCATAGGGAACTATATTCAACATTTTATAATAACTGATAATGGAAAAGTATCTGAAAAACAACATATATGTGTGTGTGTATATATATATATATGAATGTATATAAACATATATGTGTGTGTGTGTGTGTATATATATATATGTAAAACTGAATCATTTTGCTGTATATTTGAAACTAACACAACACTGAAGATTAACTACAGTTCAATAAAAAAACAAAATTTACTGGGGAAAAAAAGGAAAAGCCCTTTACAATTCTACAGTATAGCCCGATCTGGGGAAAGCAGTGTTTTCCTAAACTTAGAAGAAAAATATCTCCATATTCCTATTCCCACTTCTCAAGCTCAAGGTCCCAAGCTTTCCCAAACAAGTCATTAAACAGCTACAATGTCATTATGTTAACACTTCACTAGCACAATCTTACTTTTTAAAATCAAGAGCAGCACCAGGGAAATATTTTATTTCTTAAATAAATTCATGGCTTTTAATCTTTCACTTTGGATTTTTTGTAACATAAAATTTTACTGAAGTATATATACCAAAAATGCACATATTAAAAGTGGACAGTTCAACTAACTTTCATAAAATGAGTACACCTATATAACAATCTTTCAGATAAGAAACTGGACATGACCAGATCCTTAGAAGTCCTCGTGTGTCTTGTCACTAGCTTCTCTCAAGGGTTAACAATCATCTTGAATTATAACTCAATAAATTCATTGTCTGTGTTTGAATGTCATATAAATAGAATCATGCAAATTTATATATTATTTTACTGAGCTTCTCTCATTCAACACTGTATTTATGAAATTCGTGTAACCAGCTGCATCAAGTGCTAGTTTGTTCATTGGCATTGCTTTGAAGCATTCCACAACTTGTTTATCTATCCTACCATTGATAGGTATTTGCTGGTTCTATTTCTTTCTTCAATTTTTGATGGGCGAGATGGTGCTATGAACACCCCTGTGTATCTTTTTAGTGAACATATGGGAGTCATTTCAGAATTATTCAGATTTATTGGCTGTATTTTTGAGGACTTTGAATGATACTTAAAAACATCATTTTTCTCTTTCCAGGGTATATTTCTCTATTTGAAGTTTGGTTAATAATTGTGATCACTCACTGTATATATTCTGTTAAATTTTTCCCTAACAGTATTTCTAGTGATTACATCAAGAAATGACCAGGTCTTAAATTTCCTTGAACATGTTACTTACTATGTGTTATGGGAATTCAACAGTAATCAAATAAGATGCCAATATGGGCTTCTGCTGATTGATGTATGCAGACTAGGTTCACAACCAAAGAAAAGTGATGGATAATATTTATTTTTTAAAAAATCTTCTTAAATCCAACAACAAACTGGCTAGAAAAGACTGTAAGAAATACTCTGGTCAAAAACTAACAGGGAGCCAGGACATGGAAGCAACCTAGATGTCCATCAGCGGATGAATGGATAAGAAAGCTGTGGTACATATACACAATGGAGTATTACTCAGCCATTAAAAAGAATACATTTGAATCAGTTCTAATGAGGTGGATGAAACTGGAGCCTATTATACAGAGTGAAGTAAGCCAGAAAGAGAAACACCAATACAGCATACTAACGCATATATATGGAATTTAGAAAGATGGTAACAATAATCCTGTGTATGAGACAGCAAAAGAGACACTGATGTATAGATCAGTCTTATGGACTCTGTGGGAGAGGGAGAGGGTGGGGAGATTTGGGAGAATAGCATTGAAACATGTATAATATCATGTATGAAACAAGTCTCCAGTCCAGGTTCGATGCACGATACTAGATGCTTGGGGCTGGTGCACTGCGACGACCCAGAGGGATGGCACAGGGAGGGAGGAGGAAGGAGGGTTCAGGATGGGGAACATGTGTATACCAGTGGCGGATTCGTGTTCATATATGACAAAACCAATACAATATTGTAAAGTTAAAAAAAAAAAAAAAAACTAATAGGGAAGAGAAAGGATGAACAACAAAGTCCTACTGTGTAGCACAGGGCACTATATTCAAACCCTGGGACATAGCATAATGGAAAAGAATAAAAAAGACTGGATATTAAAAAAAATAATATATATAAATGTATGGATGTATAACTAAGTCACTTTGCTGTACAGAAGAAATTAACACAACATTGTAAATCAATTACAATTCAATTAAAAAAAAAAACTAAAAGGTAACAGGCAGGGAAGAGAGAATACTGATTCTGCTTCCATTTTGAGGGCATGCACTGAACTGGGTGAACAGGATCTTTGATATGCATGCCTTCTGAGACTAGGGTAGAGAAGATATAATCCAGGGTGTGAACAGACTATGGAGCTAGGACCCAAGGCATACAACCTCAATGGAAAAATGTACTAGAATAAACTCTATCTCCCAAGGGATGGCAAAGATAATTGTCAATGTGTGAAAGAAGAAAAAAAAAGTTGTAACAAAAAATAATCCCATACTAGTCAATAAAACAAGTCTCAACAAGTTTCAAAAGAATGTATCAGACAGATCACATATCTTGGGAACCAATTAACAAAATAATAGCTAGAAATATACCATAGTTGAAAATAAAGAACTACACTTCTAAATAACTAATTAGTCAAAAAAATTATAACAGTAATTAAGAAATTAGGCAATATTTAGAACTAAACAATAATGAAAATTATACATATCAAAGTTTTTGGTATGCTGCTAAAACAATAAGTAGGAAGGAAAGTCACTCAGTTGTGTCCGACTCTTTGCGACCCCATTGACTGTAGCCAATCCTCTGTCCATGGGATTTTCTAGGCAATAGTACTGGAGTGGATTGCCATTTCCTTCTCCAGGGGATGTTCCCGACCCAGGGATGGAACCCAGGTCTCCTGCATTGTAGACAGGCGCTTTACTGTCTGAGCCACCAGGGAAGTCTTAAAACAGTAAGTAGAGACATATAACTCCTGTTGCACCAATTAGGAGTGAAAAAGAGCTACACATTATTGAACAAAGAATTCCAATTTAAGAAATTAGGAAAAGAATAGTAAAATAAATCCAAAGAAAGATGGAGATAAGAAGTAACAAAGATAAAAGCAGAAATTAAAAATAAGAAAACTAATTCACAATAATGAAAATTAACAAAATTTGTTTCTTTGAGATTAGTAAAATTGACAGATCTCTAATTTCACCGATAAAGAAAAAAAGAGAAGAGGTACAAACAATCAATTTTGAGCCTCCCAGGTGGCGCTAGAGGTAAAGAACTTGCCTGCCAACGCAGGAGATGTAAGAGGCATGGGTTCAATCCCAGAGTTGGGAAGATTCCCTGAAGGAGGGCATGGCAACCCATTCCAGTATTCCTGCCTGGAGAATCCCATGGACAGAGGAGGCTGGTGGGCTACAATCCATAGGGTAGTAAAAGTCAGACACAACTGAAGCAAATTACCATGCATGTACAAAAAAAAAAAAATATTAGAAATGAAAAAGGAAATATATCAATAGATACTATAGACATTATAAAAAGATATACGCTAATAAATTTTAAAACTTAAACGAAAAAGACAAATTCCTAGAAAATTAAAACTTAACCAAAACTGACTCAAGAAGAAATGAAATATCTGAATCCTCCCAAAGAAATTAGTTTAATGACTAAAAACACTCCTATGTTTTTAATAAACACTCCTATGTTTTAAGAATAATGAGTTCATCTTTAAAGCCTCTAGGCTTTGGGGTAGAGACAGGGATCAAGACCATCCCCATGGAAAAGAAATGCAAAAAAGCAAAATGGCTGTCTGGGGAGGCCTTACAAATAGCTGTGAAAAGAAAAGAAGTGAAAAGCAAAGGAGAAAAGGAAAGATATAAGCATCTGAATGCAGAGTTCCAAAGAATAGCAAGAAGAGATAAGAAAGCCTTCCTCAGGGATCAATGCAAAGAAATAAAGGAAAACAACAGAATGGGAAAAGACTAGAGATCTCTTCAAGAAAATTAGAGATACCAAGGGAACATTTCATGCAAAGATGGGCTTGATAAAGGACAGAAATGGTATGGACCTAACAGAAGCAGAAGATATTAAAAAGAGATGGCAAGAATACACAGAAGAACTGTACAAAAAAGATCTTCACAACCCAGATAATCATGATGGTGTGATCACTGACCTAGAGCCAGACATCCTGGAATGCGAAGTCAAGTGGGCCTTAGAAAGCATCACTACAAACAAAGCTAGTGGAGGTGATGGAATTCCAGTTGAGCTATTTCAAATCATACAAGATGATGCTGTGAAAGTGCTGCGCTCAATATGCCAGCAAATTTGGAAAACTCAGCAGGGGCCACAGGACTGGAAAAGGTCAGTTTTCATTCCAGTTCCAAAGAAAGTAAATGCCAAAGAATGCTCAAACTACTGCACAATTGCCCTCATCTCACAAGCTAGTAAAGTAATGCTCAAAATTCTCCAAGCCAGGCTTCAGCAATACATGAACCATGAACTTCCAGATGTTCAAGCTGGTTTTAGAAAAGGCACAGGAACCAGAGATCAAATTGCCAACATCTGCTGGATCATAGAAAAAGCAAGAGAGTTCCAGAAAAACATCTATTTCTGCTTTATTGACTATGCCAAAGCCTTTGACTGTGTGGATCACAATAAACTGTGGAAAATTCTGAAAGAGATGGGAATACCAGGCCACCTGACCTGCCCCTTAAAAAACCTATATGCAGGTCAGGAAGCAACAGTTAGAACTGGACATGGAACAACAGACTGGTTCCAAATAGGAAAAGGAATACGTCAAGGCTGTACATTGTCACCCTACTTATTTAACTTCTATGTAGAGTACATCATGAGAAACGCTGGGCTGGAAGAAGCACAAGCTGGAATCAAGATTGCTGGGAGAAATATCAATAACCTCAGATATGCAGATGACACCATCCTTATGGCAGAAAGTGAAGAGGAACTAAAGAGCCTCTTGATGAAACTTAAAGAGGAGAGTGAAAAAGTTGGTTTAAAGCTCAACATTCAGAAAACGAAGATCATGGCATCTGGTCCCATCACTTCATGGAAAATTGATGGGGAAACAGTGGCAACAGTGTCAGACTTTATTTTTCTGGGCTCCAAAATCATTGCAGATGGTGACTGCAGCCATGAAATTAAAAGATGCTTACTCCTTGGAAGGAAAGTTATGACCAACCTAGATAGCATATTGAAAAGCAGAGACATTACTTTGCCAACAAAGGTCCGTCTAAGTCAAGGCTATGGTTTTTCCTGTGGTCATGTATGGATGTGAGAGTTGGACTGTGAAGAAGGCTGAGCGCTGAAGAATTGATGCTTTTGAACTGTGGTGCTGGAGAAGACTCTTGAGAGTCCCTTGGACTGCAAGGAGATGCAACCAGTCCATTCTGAAGGAGATCAGCCCTGGGATTTCTTTGGAAGGAATGATGCTAAAGCTGAAACTCCAGTACTTTGGCCACCTCATGCGAAGAGTTGACTCATTGGAAAAGACTCTGATGCTGGGAGGGATTGGGGGCACGAGGAGAAGGGGACGACAGAGGATGAGATGGCTGGATGGCATCACTGACTCGATGGACGTGAGTCTGGGTGAACTCCAGGAGTTGGTGATAGATAGGGAGGCCTGGCGTGCTGCAATTTATGGGGTCACAAAGAGTCGGACACGATTGAGCGACTGAACTGTTGCATAGCAATAGATAACCACTCATTATCTATATTTGTTATAAAGGGGTCTAGGTAAATATTTAATGATACTAGAGAATTATTGTTTTCATTGTCATATGTTTCTAGAAATTTTTTTTATTTCCTTTTTGATTTCTTCCATAACCTGTTGGTTATTTAGGAATGTATTCCTTAATCTCCATGTGTTTGTGTTTCTTACAATTTTTTTTTCCTTGTAATTTATATCTAGTCTCATAGCATTGTGGTCAGAGAAGATGCTTGATATGATTTCAATTTCCTTAAATTTACTGAGTTTGATTTGTGACCCAAGATGTGGTCTATCCTGGAGAATGTTCCATGTGCACTTGAGAAGAAGGTGTATTCTTCTGCATTTGGATGGAATGTCCTGAAGATATCAATGAGATCCATCCCATATTATGTATCATTTAAGACTTGTGTTTCCTTATTAATTTTGTGTTTTGATGATCTGTCCATTGGTGTGAGTGGGGTGTTAAAGTCTCCCACTATTATTGTGTTACTGTCAATTTCTTCTTTTATGTCTGTTAGTGTTTGTCTTATGTATTCAGGTGCTCCTATGTTGGTGCATAGGTATTTACAGTTGTCTTCCTCTTGGATTAATTCCTTGATCATTATGTAGTGTCCTCCCTCTTATTATCTTCTTTATTTTAAGGTCTATTTTGTCTGATATGAGATTGCTACTCCAGCTCTCTTTTGCTTCCCATTTGCATGGAATATATTTTTCCATCTTCTCACTTTCAGTCTGTGTGTTTTTAGGTCTGAAGTGGATTTCTTGTAGACAGCATATATATGGGTCTTGTTTTTGTATTCTCTCAGCCAGTCTGTGTCTTTTGGTTGGAACATTTAATCCATTTACATATAAAGTAATTATTGATATATATGTTCCTTTTGCCATTTTCTAATTGTTCAGGGTTGATTTTGTAGATCTTTTTCTTCTCTTATATTTCTTGACTATATAAGTCCCTTTAACATTTGTTGAAAAGATGGTTTGGTGGTACTGAATTCTCTTAACTTCTGCTTGTCTGAAAAGCTTTCTATTTCTCCATCAATTTTGAATGAGATCCTTGCTGGGTACAGTAATCTTGGTTGTAGATTTTTTTTCCCTTTCAGTACTTTAAATATATCCTGCCATTCCCTTCTGGCCTGCAGAGTTTCTGCTGAAAGATCAGCTGTTAAATGTATGGGGTTTCCCTTGTATGTTACTTGTTGCTTTTCCCTTGCTGCTTTTAATATTATTTCAATGTGTTTAGTCTTTGTTAGTTTGATTAAGTATGTGTCTTGGCATGTTTCTCCTTGGGTTTATCCTGTATGGGGCTATTTGTGCCTCTTGGACTTGATTGACTATTTCCTTTTCCATGTTGGGGAAATTTTCAAATATAATCTCTTCAAAAATTTTCTCATACCCTTTCTTTTTCTCTTCTTCTGGGACCCCTATAATTCGAATGTTGGTATGTTTGATATTGTCCAAGAGGTCTCTGAGACTACCCTCAGTTCTTTTCATTCTTCTTACTTTATTCTGCTCTTCAGAAGTTATTTCCACCATTTTCTCTTCCAGCTCACTGATTCGTTCTTCTGCTTCAGATATTCTGTATTGATTCCTTCTAGATATTTTTAATTTCAGTAATTGTGTTGTTCATCTCTTTGTTTATTCTTTAAATCTTCTAGGTCTTTGTTAATTGATTCTTGCATTTTCTCCATTTTGTTTTCAAGGTTTTTGATCATCTTTACTATCATTATTCTGAATTCTTTTTCAGGTAGTTTGCCTATTTCCTTTTCATTTATTTGGACTTCTGTATTTCTAGTTTGTTCCTTCATTGGTGTAGTATTCTCTGCCTTTTCATTATTTTTTTTTAACTTATTGTGTTTGAGGTCTCCTTTTCTCAGCCTTTAAGATTGAATTCTTTCTTCCTTTTGGTTTCTGCCCTCCTAAGGTTGGTCCAGTGGTTTGTGTAAGCTTCATATAGGGTGAGATTTTTGTGTCGAGACCAGCTCAACAAGTAGGATTTCCGAAAGTGCGATACAGGGGAGAATGAGAAACAAGACACAAGAATTCAATGAAAAGCGAGGATCCGGTGACCAACACCACTCCAAGGTGAAGGTGCCGAAATGGAATCCAAGCCAGCTTTATTATACTCTCAGCTTTGAAGGAAACAATGTGCAGGGAGTTAAGCTATAACTCACGTGGCCTTCAGGGCCAAAGAACAAAGTGATCATTAATCACTGAGTAACTAAGAAACAGTAATCAATAACAAATCAGTAACTAAGACTAATATTCTTATCTACAGATTTTCCACCAGATATGTAAAACGTGTGACTCTGAGATGCCAGTTGGGAAACAGTCTGGGTTGGTTTTCTGACCCCAGGATCATATATTGTTTTCAAGATTATGAACTGTTCCCTCTGGACTTGTTCCAAGAGTCTCATGCTTTACAGCATTCAGTTTATCAATAATTATAAATTTCTTTTGCGCCCTTGCTGAGGCCTGGTTTTCTTTTATTCTTCCTGTCTCCTACATTTGTGCTGAGTGTTTTTGTTTGTTTTTCCTCTGATGGGCAAGGCTGAGTGAGGTGGTAATCCTGTCTCTTGATGACTGGGTTTGTATTTTTGTTTTGTTTGTTGTTTAGACGAGGCTTCCTGCACAGGGTGCCACTGGTGGCTGGGCGATGCTGGGTCTTGTATTCAAGTGGTTTTGTTTGTGTGAGTTCTCACTATTTGATACTTCTGGTGGGCTGCCGTCTAAGGGGTTGCACAGAGTCGGACACGACTGAAGCGACTTAGCAGCAGCAGCAGCAGGGTTAGGTCTCTGGTGGCCTAGGGTCTTAGAGTCAGTGTTCCCACTCCAAAGGCTCAGGGCTTGGTCTCTGGTCAGGAACAAAGATTCCACAAGTGCTTTGTTATGGCATTAAGTGAGATTAAAACAAATAACCAAAATGAAAAACCAAACATGAACCCCAGACAAATGGTAGTTACAAAATCAGGCAAATAATAATTAAAATAATGGAGTAGACACATATACACCCATAAGCAAAGTCAAAACAGTCCGACAAAAATAAAGTATGGTAGATTGACCCAGTGAACAAAGGAAACCAGGAATTATATCTACCAGTTAAGAATGAAACTAACTAAAGCACAAACTGGAAAATAAAACTAAAGCAAGGTGCCAATTGGGGAATAAAGGAATGAAAATAAAACTAACAAATATGTTGAGAATAAAGGACAGAAAGAAAAGAAATAGATATAGAAAAGAAAAGAATAGATATGCAAAGTTAAATAGAGGTTCATGAAGATTTATATACATTAAAGACTAACTGCATGGGGGAAAAGAACAGTAGGAAAAGCAAACAAAGGAATAAATGTAGAAAAAATAATAATAGGTTTTTAAAAATTAAAAAATAAAGTTAAAAAAAAGAAGAAAAAAAAGGAAAGAAAACTCCACAGAACTGCAAAAGCCCAACGTAGAGGCAGAGGATTAAACCAACAATAAAAAATGTGACTGAAGAAAAAAACAAAAGTTCAAAAGTTTAATTAGATTTCATAGTGACAATAAAATCAACAACTACAACAGAGGGGGTTCCTCCCTGAGCTCAAATGGTAAAGAATCTGCCTGCGATGCAGGAGCCCAGGGTTCAATCCCTGGGTTAGGAAGATCTGATGGAGAAAGGAATGGCAATCCACTCCAGTATCCTTGCCTGGAGAATTCCATGGACAGAGAAGCCTGGTGGGCTACAGTTTGTGGGGTCACAAAGAGTTGGACATGACTGAGTGACTAATATTGCATAGGAACCTGGAATGTTAGGTCCATGAATCAAAGCAAATTGGAAGTAGTCCAACAGGAGATGGCAAGAGTGAACATCGACATTTTAGGAATCAGTGAACTAAAATGGACTGAAATGGGTGAATTTAACTCAGATGACCATTATATCTACTACTGTGGGCAAGAACCCCTTAGAAGAAATGGAGTAGTCATCATACTCAACAAAAGAGTCCGAAATGCAGTGGTACTTGGATGCAATCTCAAAAAAACTAATGATTTCGTTTCCAAGGCAAACCATTCAATATCACAGTAATCCAGTAATCTATGCCCTGACCAGTAATGCTGAAGAAGCTGAAGTTGAACGGTTCTATGAAGACCTACAAGACCTTCTAGAACTAACACCCAAAAAAGATGTCCTTTTCATCATAGAGAACTGAAATGCAAAAGTAGGAAGTCAAGAAACACCTGGAGTAACAGGCAAATTTGGCCTTGGAGTACAGAATGAAGCAGGGCAAAGGCTAATAGAGTTCTTCCAAGACAACATACTGGTCACGGCAAACACTCTCTTCCAACAACACAAGAGAAGACTCTACACATGGACATCACCAGATGGCCAACACCAAAATCAGATTGATTATATTCTTTGCAGCCAAAGATGGAGAAGCTCTATACAGTCAAAACAAGACCAGGAGCTGACTGTGGCTCAGATCATGAACTCCTTATTGCCAAATTCAGACTGAAATTGAAGAAAGTTGGGGAAAACACTAGACCATTCAGGTATGACTTAAATCAAATCCCTTATGATTATACAGTGGAAGTGAGAAATAGATTCAAAGGATTAGATCAGATAGAGTGTCTGATGAACTATGGAAGTTTGTGACATTGTACAGGAGACAGGGATCAAGACCATCCTCAAGAAAAAGAAATGCAAAAAAGAAAAATGGCTGTCATAGGAGGCCTTACAAATAGTTGTGAAAAAAAGAGAAGTGAAAAGCAAAGGAGAAACGGAAACATATACTCATTTGAGAGTATATGAGTTCCAAAGAATAGCAGGGAGAGATAGGAAAGCCTTCCTCAGTGATCAATGTAAAGAAATAGAGGAAAACAATAGAATGGGAAAGACTAGAGATCTCTTCAAGAAAATTAGAGATACCAAGGGAACATTTCATGCAAAGATGGACACAATAAAGGACAGAAATGGTATGGACCCAAGAGAAGAAAAAGATATTAAGAAGAGGTGGCAACAATACACAGAAGAACTGAACAAAAAAGATCTTCATGACCCAGATAATCACGATGGTATGATCACTCACTGAGAGCCAGACACTCTGGAATGCAAAGTCAAGTGGGCCTTAGGAAGCATCAGTACAAACAAAGCTAGTGGAGGTGATGGAATTCCAGTTGATCTATTTCAAATCCTAAAAGATGATGCTGTGAAAGTGCTGCACTCAATATGCCAGGAAATCTGGAAAACTCATCAGTGGCTACAGGACAGGAAAAGGTTAATTTTTATTCCAATCCCAAAGAAATGCAATGCCAAAGAATTGTCAAACTACCACACAATTGCACTCATCTCACACGCTAGTAAAGTAATGCTCAAAATTCTCCAAACCAGGCTTCAACAGTACATGAACCGTGAACTTAAATCGGGAAAGGAGTACATCAAGGGTGTATGTTGTCACCCTGCTTATTTAACTTATATGCAGAGTACATCATGAGAAATGCTGGACTGGTTGAAGCACAAGCTGTATCAAGATTGCTGGGAGAAATATCAATAACTTCAGATATGCAGATGATACCACCCTTATGGCAGAAAGCAAAGAACTAAAGGGCCTCTTGATGAAAGTGAAAGAGGAGAGTGAAAAAGCTGGCTTAAAGCTCAACATTCAGAAAACTAAGATCATGGCATCTTGTCCCTTCCCTTCATGGCAAATGGATGGGGAAATAGTGGAAACTGTGACAGTCTGTTTTGGGGGGCTCCAAAATCACTGCAACATAAAATTATTTGCAGGTGACTGCAGCCATAAAATTAAAAGATGCTTACTCCTTGGAAGAAAAGTTATGACCAACCTAGACAGCATATTAAAAAGCAGAGACATTACTTTGCCAACAAAGGTCCATCTAGTCAAGGCTATGGCTTTTCCAGTAGTCATGTATGGATGTGAGAATTGGACTATAAAGAAAGCTGAACACTGAAGAATTGATGCTTTTGAATTGTGGTGTTAGAGAAGACTCTTGAGAATCCCTTGGACTACAAGGAGATCCAACCAGTCCATCCTAAAGGAAATCAGTCCTGAATATTCATTGGAAGGACTGATGTTGAGGCTGAAACTCTCATGCTTTGGCCACCTGATGCGAAGAACTGACTCATTGCAAAAGACCCTGATGCTGGGAAAGATTGAAGGCAGAAGAAGAAGGGGCTGACAGAGGATGAGATGGTTGGATGGTTCAATGGACATGAGTTTGAGTAAACTCTGGGAGTTGGTGATGGACAGGGAGGCCTGGTGTGCTGCAGTCCATGGGGTCACAAAGAGTCAGACACGACTGAGTGACTGAACTGAACTGATAACAGAAGGTGGGAGGGGGGAGGGGAAAAATTTCAAAAGAATCTACAGAACAAGTCAAAACATAAGAATAATAAATGTTTTTCTTGAGTCACTGCTGTCGAGTCCTTTCCCTCGCTGGGAGTCACAGTCCACCTCACCTCCCTAGGAAGCCCTCCAACACTGTGCTGATCTCTGGACCTGCTGTGGGGGCAGCTCAGACTCTAATCTGGTCCTACTCTGTGTTCTTGCCTCCAGTGTCCACAGCTATCAAACTACTGCGTTTTCTTTTGTGGGAGCTCTCAATGACCTTTTACATTTCCATAGACACAGAGTCTGCCTAGTTGATGGTGTGGATTTAACCTGCAGCTCGTACAGCTGGTGGGAATGTTTTGGGTCTTCTTCCTTAGCCACACTGCCCCTGGATTTCAACTGTTGTTCTATTTCCACCTCTGCATGTGGGTCGTCTACTGGAGTTTGCCCTTGAGGCTTTGCCCTGGAGGACTTGGGTTTTCTGTGAAGACCAGGTGTGGCGGTGGTGCAGCTGCTTGGGTTGCAAGGGTTTTGGAAGGACCAGGTACTCATGGGAGTTGGTGGCCAGGGCAGCAGGAAATACAGTGCTCTAGAAGGGTATGGTAACCTGTACTGGCCAATATCCTCCAGTATATCCTTGCCTGGAGAAATCCCGACAGAGAAGCCTGGCAGACCACAGTCTACAGGGTCACAAAGAGTGGGACATAACTGAAGCGACCCTGCATGCATAGCCACAAGAATTTTTTTTTGCCTGTGGCAGCTCTGCTCCAGTGAGAGTTGAGCGTGAAGGTGGCACAGCTGCTTGGCTTGTGGGGATCCTGGTGGCACCAAGTGTGGAGGGACACAGACTGCCTCTGCCACAGGAATTATGGCTCTAACAGAGTCTTTTTTTTGAGCCTCTTGTAGCTGGTGATCAGAAGGCCTCTTTGGCCAGTCTTTCTCTGTAGCTCTGTCCATTCAGGCACTTAGAGGGCTCCCTTGCCTGGGGTCCTTCTCTGTTGTTCGGTGCATCAGGCACATGGAGGGGCCCCCCTGGCTGAGGTCCTACTCTGTAGATCGGCACACCAGGCATTTAAAGGGGCACCTTCAGTGGGGTCCTACTCTGTAGGTCAGTCCATCAGGCCTTTGATGGGCCAGCCTTTCTATTCTTCAGCTGCCAATGCTGGCATGTGGGGAGAGAGAATATGGTGATGGCTCCACCCACTATTTGTGACTCAGTAATATCACCTTCTTCCATGGTTGTCGAGCTTTCCTCCACAGGCATTTCCCAGCACAGTCTCCGCCCTCACATCCCCTAGATCCATCTCTCTGCAGTCAACAGCAGCCCTCGCCTTGGGATTGCTCCACAATCCCTGAACTTCAGCTCCCAGCCTCTGCACCCTCCAGGGGACCTGCGTCCCTGTCTGGGGTATGTATAGCTGTGACAAGGACTGTCTGATTCTCATTCCATTTAGGCTGCCACAGATCAGCTGTTTCACTCTTAGCCTTAAATGTTTCTCCTCTGACTCAGACAGTTGCCCTGATGTGGGGATCAGACCCCTGCTTCAGTTCCCCCACCTGCCAAGGGCAGGTCCAATGCTACTAACACTCCTGTTTTTCCCCCTAGTTCCTTCGTCCTACCAAGTTTTTCGTGGTTCTCTATGTTTCTTTCCATTGGTCAGGTACTCCTGTCCGCTCTCAGCTGGTGTTCTGCATGCATTTCTGTGTCTGAAGGTGTATTCCTGATGTATCCATGGAGAGAGATGTACTCCACGTCTATCTACTCCTCCGCCATCTTGTTCTCTCAAGGGTCTGATTTTTTTTTAAGGGAGAGAATTATTATTAATTCTAGATATGACCTTGGTATTAAATTTAAAACAAGTCCTTATCTCTTAGAGGTACATTTTTAAGTGTTTATGGTCGCACAGAGTCGGACACGACTGAAGCGACTTAGCATAGCATAGCATAGCATAGCATAGCATGGATAAAATGATATGAAATCTATAACTTTGGGTTTTATTTTTTTTTTCCTTTACAATTTTATTTATTTCTCTAAAGTGGTAGTGTTTTTTTTTGGGGGGGGGGTTTGGCCTTTACTGTCCTTTTTTTTTTTAATGTTTTTTTTTTTTTTTAACTTTACAATATTGTATTGGTTTTGCCATATATCAAAATGAAACCGCCACAGGTGGAGGGAGGAGGGTTCAGGATGGGGAACATGTGTATAACTTTCTTTGAAATAATGGTGTACATAAAGGTTACATAAATCAAGACTGACCATGTGTTGATAATTGATAGAGTTTGGTGGTAGGTATATAGAGGTTCACCATATCATTCTCTTTGTTTTTTTATATGTTTGAAATGTTTCATAACAGAGTTTTTTTAAGTTCCCAGGGATAAGAAAAACTAAGATCATGGCATCTGGTCCCACACTTCGTGGTAAATTGATGGGGAAACAGTGACAGACTTTATTTTCTTGGGCTCCAAAATCACTGCAGATGGTGACTGCAACCATGAAATTAAAAGATGCTTGCTCCTTGAAAGAAAAGCTATGACAAACCTAGACAGCATATTAAAAAGCAGAGACATTATCAACTTGACTATATCAGTTTATCATTACCAACTTTGACTAAATCAGTATAGTCAAAGCTATGACTTTTTCAGTAATCATATATGGATATGAGAGTTGGACCATAAAGAGAGCTGAGTGCCCAAGAATTGATGCCTTCGAACTGTAGCTGTGGTGTTGGAGAAGACTCTTGAGAGTCCCTTGGACTACAAGGAGATCAAACCAGTCAATTTTACAGGAAATCAGTACTGAATATTTATTGGGAGGACGGATGCTGAAGCTGAAACCCCAATACTTTGGCCACCTGATGTGAAGAACTGACTCACTGGCAAAGACCCTGATGCTGCAAAAGACTGAAGGCAGGAGGAGAAGGGGACAACAGAGGATGAGATGGATGGATGGCATTACTGACTGGATGGACAAGAGTTGAGCAAACTCTAGGAGTTGGTGATGGACAGGGAAGCCTGGCGTGCTGTAGTCCATGGGGTTGCAGAGTCAGACATGACTGAACAACTGAACTGAACTGAGGGATAAGAAACATGACAAATATTTTAAAAATATTCTTTTGATGTATTCTATAGTTCATTAAAAAATTGAAAATTGAATTTGGCATTGCCAACATAAATTCAATACAACTTCTTAAATAATTTGGATACTTCTTATATCTATCTTTTAGGGGAAACATGGTAGTTTTATCTTTGAAGACACTTCAAATACATTAAAAATTTTTTTTTTAATTGAAGTATAAATGACTTAAAATAGTCTGTTATTTTCAGGTGAATTTCAGTATAGAATAGTGATTTGATATTTTTATACATTACAAAATGGTCACCATGATAAATCTAGTTATCATCTGTCACCATGCAAGGTTATTATAGTATTACTGATTGTATTCCCTATCAGTTCAGTTCAGTCGCTCAGTCCTGTCCGACTCTTTGCGACCCCATGAATTGCAGCACGCCAGGCCTCCCTGTCTATCACAAACTCCCGGAGTTCACTCAGACTCACGTCCATCGAGTCAGTGATGCCATCTAGCCATCTCATCCTCTGTCGTCCCCTTCTCCTCTTGCCCCCAATCCCTCCCAGCACCAGAGTCTTTTCCAATGAGTCAACTCTTCGCATGAGGTGGCCAAAGTACGGGAGTTTCAGCTTTAGCATCATTCCTTCCAAAGAAATCCCAGGGCTGATCTCCTTCAGAATGGACTGGTTGCATCTCCTTGCAGTCCAAGGGACTCTCAAGAGTCTTCTCCAGCACCACAGTTCAAAAGCATCAATTCTTTGGCACTCAGCCTTCTTCACAGTCCAACTCTCACATCCATACATGACCACTGGAAAAACCATAGCCTTGACTTAGACGGACTTGTGTTGGCAAAGTAATGTCTCTGCTTTTGAATATGCTATCTAGGTTGGTCATAATTTTCCTTCCAAGGAGTAAGCGCCTTTTAATTTCATGGCTGCAGTCACCATCTGCAGTGATTTTTGGAGCCCCAAAAAATAAAGTCTGACACTGTTTCCACTGTTTCCGCAACTATTTCCCATGAAGTGATTCCCTATACTGTACACTATATCCCCAGGTCTTACTTCTTTTAGAGCTGGAAGTTTGTTCCTCTTAATCCTCTTCATCTCTTTTGCCCCTCTTCACCTCTACCTGCTTCCATCCAGAGACCACTGGTTTGTTATCTGTCTCCATGAGTCTGTTTATGGTTTCCCTTTGTTTGCCAGATACTCTGCCACAGGTAGAAAGCATATAGTTTCATCTTCTCAAAGTGGCTTCTTTGAGTGGAGGAGGAGGTTCTTTCCCTGGCTCACTCCACTCCAACAAGCAAATGGAGTGTTACTTTGTTTCTTCGCTCACATCCCATCTCCCCAAACTGGGATGGAGATGCTAGAGCCAAAGAAGGATAAAACCCTGGCTTGCTGCCAATCACAGCATGACTCTTTGTGAGAACCCTACTCAGAGCATATCTTGGCACAAACTGCATACTTCAATTACAGAGGGTCATGGTGTGAGCTCCTGGGAGGGAGCCACATGCATGGCTAAAGGGCAGAAAATAATGGTGAGATTTTCCTGTGTGGCCTCACCTAATTTATCTTCTCAAGTAGCTCAAACACTAAATGGAAATACTCAACCTCCCTCCTCCCTATGCTGTAGACAAGGCAAAAGGAGTTTAACAGCTTTTTTTTTTTTTAACAAAAAAAATTTCTGGTTCCTTTGCCATTCTGTAGTCAAGGCAAAACAAAATAATGGATTACTATGCTTCACAGGGGCATGAAATAATTTCAGTTAAATTTGAGATTGGTGTTTAACATGTCAGTTTGTCATTGCAAATTGATTTCTCTGTGCAGATCAAGAAACAAAAGAGGTTTTAGGAATGAATGCCAAACCAACCATCATGGGTGAATTTTTAAAAAGCTGCAGTTGAGAGGCAGTCTACACATACTATTTTCTAGCTGTTTAAATGAATTTTCATGACTTTTCCTTTGTCTGGTATGTTTGTTTTTCTACATGGTTTAAGCTGAATTAATTCAAGCATTTCACACCTAGGACCCTCTGAAAGAAAATTTTACATTTGAATATATTCAAGCCCCTAGGTCTACTTCTTTCCATCCTGCAGCTTCAATAGCTCTACTTCTCATACCCTCCTGCTGTGACTCTGACGAAGTTCTCTCATCTTTTCCAGGACACAAGTGTACAACCGAGTAAATCCCAGTCCATAGGAACCAGTAATGTATCCTTATAGTTCAGAAATGTTATTATAGCTTCCAGAAAGGACTTCTCAGCCCTATCCCCAAAGATCAACTTACTGTTTAAACCAATAAGTCAAATTCATCAAAAGAATCATGCACCATACATATTTTATAAATTTTACCTTATTATAGGAGGTATTTTATAGAGAATGTGTCCTAGGGCTGTTGACAACATCTGCTTTCTTTTACTCAATAGTCAATTGATGTTTCTTAAAAACTCCAGTTTTTACATGTCCTTCCCCCTCCAGGGAAGGACAACCACTCTTACTACTCCTCACCAATCAGCTTTGCTCTCTGGGTCTCCCTTGTCATCTCAGTTCCAGTAGAGAATTGTTACTCCCTGTCTCCACACATGGCAAAAATATATCTGACCCATATCTGTGTACACGCCTTTGAGATGGAGGAGAAATAGGAGCCTGTTAAGTTCAGATCAGTTGCTTTGATTCCCATTTCCACTGGATTGGCTCATTTGTGTTTACATTCTCTCAATCATACATTTTGGTTAGTAAACAGATCACACAATAAAGAAATTCATATGGCCTGAAATGGTGTGTAAACATGTATGTGAGTTAATTAGCTAATCTGAGAGTGAAAGTTGCTCAGTCATGCCTGACTCTTTGTGACCCCATGGACTATAGCCTGCCAGGCTCCTCTGTCCATGAAATTCTTCAGGCCAAAATACTGGAGTGGGAAGCCGTTCCCTTCTCCAGAGATCTTCCTAACCCAAGGATCAAACCCAGGTCTCCTGCATTGCAGGCAGATTTTTTACCATCTGAACCACCAAGTAATCTAGAAAAAGCATTTTTGAAAAACAAACTAGGAAGAACCTACAACTGATGTCCTATAACTAGGCTTCCTATTGCCTTAAATAGTTATTATGATCACATACTTGCTGGTGGCCAACTGAATGCAAAAGCAAAACATGTGTAACACAGACTAATACAATCTTTTCCCAGGTTCTGGAGGACAGCTTATGGTGGCTCTGTTTCATTAAAGGAAGACCTCTGCTGCAAGAAAGGCTTGTTCATTCTGCTCATGAATTAGCTGTACTAATGTACCAGAAAGAAAGCAATGATGTAGGGATAATTTCTATAAAACCTGATGTCTCATCCAAATGTGATTAACATAGCCAAGAATTTTTGCCCTTGCTACTATGAAATAACTCAGAGCCAGTGGTTGAGTTAATCAAAGTTAATCTTTTGTCACCACCTGAGGAAAGGCATCTCTTGATTTTTCTTCCTTTCTGCATAACATTGATAGTTTTTGAGACAGCCCATCAATAAGCCTTTTGTTTTTTCAGTTTGAAGATTTCTTTTATGAGGATCAGACTATGGAATCTGCCAGATTAGAGATTAATTTTAGGGTCAGGTTCTCAAGGGATCAAGGAGATCAGCCCTGGGATTTCTTTGGAAGGAATGATGCTAAGGCTGAAACTCCAGTACTTTGGCCACCTCATGCGAAGAGTTGACTCATTGGAAAAGACTCTGATGCTGGAAGGGATTGTGGGCAGGAGGAGAAGGGGATGACAGAGGATGAGATGGCTGGATGGCATCACTGACTCGATGGACATGAGTCTGGGTGAACTCCAGGAGTTAGTGATGGACAGGGAGGCCTGGCGTGCTGCGATTCATGGGGTCACAAAGAGTCGGACATGACTGAGCGACTGAACTGAACTGAACTCAAGGGATCAACAACTATGCACATTCTGTAACAAAATGTTTATTAGATACATATTCCATAGTATGGCCTTTAAAGCTGTGATGTAGCAAGTCTGAAGCTACAAACATAGCTTTGCCTTTATCAATTCTTTGGGAAGGAGTAAAGGATTGTGGTTAAATATGCACAGGAGAACATTAGAATGATTCAAAGTTTTCAGACTTCCTCTATCACTCTAGGTTATAATGAGAACTGAAGCTAATTACTGGAGACTGCTCTATAACTCAACAATTGCCATCAACAATGAGGAGGAAAGATAGCTACCAACCTTACTGAAAAGTGAATGAAAAATCTTAAGTAAGCTCCTAGTGCAAAGTAAATACTCAATAAGCATTCCTACTAACTGCTTAAATATTAAATCAATACAATACTTATGCTTCAACTGATAGTGAAGATTATGTAACAAATCACAGAGCAATAATAAAAATTTACCTTATTAGAATTAACCCAAAGTGTTAATACACTAATTTTCTCCATAATTCACAATGCCTTATCCATGTTAAATTATTACAAAACAAAACAGAACAACAACAACAAAAAACACCACCACTTAGTGCAGCTGACGTATAAGAAGCTTTCTGAAGGCTTTGATGATGATCTGAGTACAGCAAGCTGACTCAGAGGTGGCAAAACAACTCAGTGTTCGGGCACAGAATATGATCTCTATTTTAAATATCTAAATCCTGTAGACCTCAGTTTCTTAACCAGCTAGGATTTGAGATAGAGGGAGTGGGGAAGGTAATCAATTCCCTTCCTGCTCCTCCACTAAGTGGTGGAGCCAGGATTAAAAGAGGAAATTTTAGACACTAAAATATGTGAATTTCACTACACTACTAGAATTGCTTTCCCAGTTAGGGATACAGACTGGGCTGGGCCAGGAGTTCCCAACCAGAGACACTCAAGAGAAGCAGCCGGTACAAGGTGGCCTCTTGGAAGCCACTGCCTGGGTCTGAATCCAGCTCTAACACACGTGCCATAAAACCCCAGGATTTGGCACATGTGGCAAAATTTTATCTCTCTGTACCTAAGCTTCTTTACCTAGAAAGTCAGAACAGACACAATACTTGCCCATAAATTCATAGGAGGATAAATAACAATACATACGATTTGCATAAAACAGTGCCCAGTCTACTATAAGCGGTTGTTACCTGTTATTTATCTTGATGGACGTATGGGAGACATGCTAAGGTTTTGGATTTTTTTCTTCATTTATTTGTTAGTGAATCTATGGGATGTTGTCCCATTTGCAACAGTTTTTACTCTGTCCTGCAAAGCTGGGGGTGTACTGTTTCTCTCTCATGCACTGATTAGTCCAAATACTGCTCATATATGTTTTTTTCCCCCCTTCTATTTCATAAGGATTTCTGGGAAGGAGATATTTCCAAATCAAGCTATCCCTTTGTGAGGACTATAAGTGATAAATTATTTATCTTTGGGTCAATGGTTCCCAAAATCTTACTAAGCTTTCAAAAGTGCACTGGACTGTAAACTGCCGAGAATAAAATTGCAAGGCAAAAGCTCCCTCAAGGAAGTTGGATCTTATCATAAAGCTCAGCTTTAAAATTAGCATTTAAGGCAAAAATTAAACATCTTTAAAATTACTCTTGAACATCTCTTAGAGAATAGGACAGTTCTGTTTGTCAGTAAATCCGCTTTTTTTTCCTCCAGCTTTGGAGCAGATCACATTTCTTCTGTTGAAAACCAGATGAAGAAACTGACTTGTAGTTAAGCCAGTTTGCATGAAAAAAAAATGCACAACATAAACCAAGCAGTTTATATACATGATCTCATTTAGTCCTCGCAGGGGCCTTCTGAAGAATTAGTACATATTATTTTCTACCTTCTAAGGACGGAGACAAAGCAACGTAACTGACTCACCTGTGGTCACTGGCCGGGGGGCTATGCAGCAGAATTTTGATCTCAGCTCACAAAGCCCCTAATTTCTCTCTACGCATTCCCTCAGCCTAGAATCACATTTGTGCAACACTGAAGGATATAAATTGTCTTTTATTCTGCTCAAGCAAGACTACTTAGCATCTATTACAGGAAAGGTTGTGTTTAGAGCTTCTTGAATTGAATGCAGAGAAGTTGGAGGAACTCCAAAAAAGACTAAGGAACTCCTTTGAATGAAGTCCCAGGAGGGATGCAGTTCAAGAGTGGAAAGATATAAAGAGGGATAGAAGGACATTACTGACTCTGCTGGGTTTTAGAGCCATAAATAAGTTATACAGGGAAGCTGAGAAGAAAGAGCCCAGAGATCTGGGTGCCTTGGTTGCAGCTCTCCTTGCAGATGGGACTGGATGGGGGCCTCTCAAGCAAGAGTCCTTTCCATCCACAGTTCTAGGAATCCACCCTGGACATTACTAATAATGGAGCAAAGCTAGAGAGATTTTGCCCACAGCTAGTTACAGATACTATTCTGCTGATTCCTGGAATGCCTCTCTGAAGGAGGACCAGATATTACTGTCTTCTCATTTAATGAGGGGAAATGAAGCCCTGACACTCGCTTCCCAGAACAGTGACTGCTCCACAACATGTTTGCTGGACAGGCAGCCCCAAGGGCACTGGCTTCATATTATCAGTTTCCCATGCGGACTCCACAGCCATCAGCAAGTGTCCATGCCCACCCTTAGCCAAGAGAAAGTGCACAGGGCCTGAGGGGGTAGTGGGGAATAGGGTGTAATCAGGGGAATATTCCTAAAGGCTGATCCCATATATATACCTGTGGCCACAAGACCAGCCCATCCCTCTGCGTAAATAGGCCTTTGAAAGACACCAATTACTCAAATCACTGGTCCACAGTAAAGTCAGATCCTTTCTTGTGGCCTTCTTTCTAAAGGGCTCTTTTTCTTTTAGTTGCTTCTTTTTGTGATCATAATACAATATCACTTCAGTTCAGTCACTCAGTCGTGTCCAATTCTTTGCAACCTCATGGACTGCAGTACTCCAGGCCTCCCTGTCCATCACCAACTCCTGGAATTTACTCATGTCCATAGAGTCGGTGATGCCATCCAACCATCTCATCCTCTGTTGTCCCCTTATCCTCCTGCCTTCAATCTTGCCCAGCATCAGAGTCTTTTCCAATGAGTCAGTTCTTCACATCAGGTGGCCAAAGTATTGGAGTTTCAGCTTCAGCATCAGTCCTTCCAATGAATATTCAGGACTGATTTCCTTTAGGATGGATTGGTTGGATTTCCTTGCTGTCCAAGGGACTCTCCAGAGTCTGCTTCAACCCACAGTTCAAAAGCATCAATTCTTCGGTGCTCAGCTTTCTTTATAGTCCAATTCTCACATCCATACATGACTACTGGAAAAACCATAGCTTTGAGTAGATGGACCTTTATGGGCAAAGTAATGTCTCTGCTCTTGAATATGCTATCTAGGTTGGTCATAACTTTTCTTCCAAGGAGTAAGGGTCTTTTGATTCCATGGCTGCAGTCACCATTTCAGTGATTTTGGAGCCCCCCAAAATAAAGTCTGTCACTGTTTCCACTGTTTCCCCATCTACTTGCCATGAAGTGATGGGACCAGATGCCATGATCTTAGTTTCCTGAATGTTGAGATTTAAGCCAGCTTTTTCACTCTCCTCTTTCACATTCATCAAGAGGCCCTTCAGTTCTTCTTCACCTTCTGCCATAATGGTGGTATCATCTGCATATTTGAGGTTATTGATATTTCTCCCACCAATCTTATTCCAGTTTATGCTTCATCCAGTCCAGCACTTCTCATGATGTACTCTGCATACAAGTTAAATAAGCAGCTAAATACAAAGCCTTGATGTACTCCTTTCCTGATTTGGAACCAGTCTGCTGTTCCATGTCCAGTTCTAACCGTTGCTTCTTGATCTGCATGCAGATTTCTCAGGAGGCAGGTCAGGTGGTCTTGTATTCCCATCTTTTGAAGAATTTTCCACAGTTTGTTGTGATCTACATAGTCAAAGGCTTTGGCATATTCAATAAAGCAGAAGTAGATGTTTTCCTGGAACTTTTGTGCTTTTCCTATGATCCAAAAGGAAAAAACAGAAAAATGTATAAAATAAGATAAACAATATAAAGAAGATCAGATAAATAATCAGGTCCTAATGTGTATCACAGGGAACTATATTCAATATCCTGTAATAAACCAAAATGGAAAGGAATCTGAAAAGGAATACGTATTTATAAAAACAGAACTACCATATGATGCAATAATTCCATTCCTAAGCATATACTCAGAGAAAACCACAATTCAAAAAGATTCATGCACCCCAGTATTCATTGCAGCACTATTTACAATTGCCAGAACATGGAAGCAACTGAAACAGAGGAATGGATAAATAAAATGTGGTATATACATGTGTGTGTGTGTGTGTGTGTGTGTGTGTGTGTGTATGTACTCAGCCATCCCTCATAGCTCAGTTGGTAAACCTGCCTGCAATGCAGGATACCCAGGTTTGATTCCTGGGTTGGGAAGATCCCCTGGAGAAGGAAATGGCAACCCACTCCAGTATTCTTGCCTGGAGAGTTCCATGGACAGAGAAGCCTGGCAGGTTACAGTCCATGGGGTCACAAGAATCAGACATGACTTAGTGACAAAAACACCATAGTCATAAAAATGAACAAAAATGCCATTTGCAGCAACATAGATGGACTGAGAGATTGTCACACTGAGTGAACTAAGACACAGAAAAACAAATGCCATATGATACTGCTTATATGTGGAATCTAAGAAAAAAGGTATAAATGAACTTAGTCACAAAACAGAAGTAGAGTCACAGATGTAGATAACAAACTTATGGTTACCAGGGGATAAGAGGAAGAGGGATAAATCGGGAGATTAGGATTGACACATACACACTAATATACATAAAATAGATAACTAATGAGAACCAATTGTTAGCACATGGAACTCTACTCAATACTCTGTAATGACCTGTATGGGCAGAAAACCTAAAAACCAACTGGATATATGTACATGTATAACTGATTTACTTTACGGTAGGTACACTTGAAACTAACTAGCACATTGTAAGTCAAATATACTTCGATTTTCAAAAAAGGTCATATATTTCTATATGGTATATTTTTTCCTTATAAAACTCAGCTATAAAAGACATAGACTGGCTGGGTGGATGAAAACATGTGCGTGTAGGCATTTCCATTTACTGATCCCTCTACTTAACCCCCCAAATTGTAGGTAATTATTTTATATTGTTAAGATCATGTTTCCATTATGGCTTGTAATTATAATTATCTTTTATCTTTTGTCTGGCTATTGATTGTGAAAACTGATAAACATCTTTTACTATTGTGATTATGTAACTATTATTCATTTAATACCATTGTATCATGATTGGTCAACAGAAAATAATATAATTCTATATCAGTAAAACTATTTAATAGAAAAACCTGTAATCACCTTTTAATTCAGATGCACATTAGAATTATCTTGGAATTTTTGAAAATTCAAATACCCAGGTATTTCTTTTTTCTCCAAAGTTCCAGATGTGATTCTAATAAGCAGTCATGTTTAAAAACAACTGGACTAGATGATGATATTTTACTTTCATCTAGATCATTTCACTTTTTCTACTCATATTCAAGTGTTCCCATTTAGTTTCTGTTTTCCAATTTTTCCATCTCCTTTTTTTTTTTTTTTTTTTGGTTTTCTTTCTCAAGTCTTTATCAAGTACAGGAAAAAAGTTTTGGTATAAATATGTACAAATAATATCCAACTCTGTGTGACCCCATAGACGGCAGCCCACCAGGCTCCCCTGTCTCTGGGATTCTCCAGGCAAGAACACTGGAGTGGGTTGCCATTTCCTTCTCCAATGCATGAAAGTGAAAAGTGAAAGTGAAGTCACTCAGTTGTGTCCAACTCTTAGCGACCTCATGGACTGCAGCCCATGGAATGCTCCATCCATGGGATTTTCCAGGCAAGAGTACTGGAGTAGGTTGCCATTGCCTTCTCCAATGAATACATATTTTAGAAAATCAATGAATTTTTGCCCAGCTAGAAAATTTTGACATTTTGATTACACTTGTTTGACTAAGAATAGAATGCTAGATTTCTAATTTATATTCACTCAAAACTGACATAGTCCCATTTATTCTGGCATCTATTAGGCTGGTGCAAAAGTAATTTTGGTTTTGCATCATTGAATTTTGCCATATGATATCAGAATACATTCTTAAATAAATGTGGTTATGTTATACATCATTTTAATTAGAATTTATTGCTTTATGTTTTTTGCTAGTGAATTATTACTTGTTTATTTTATATGTATTTTAGACTATGGAAATGATGTTAGACAAAAAACAAATTCAAGCAATTTTATTATTCAAGTTCAAAATGGGTCATAAAGCATCAGAGACACCTCACAACATCAACAATGCATTTGGCCTAAGAACTGCTAATGAATGTACAGTGCAGCAGTGGTTCAAGAAGTTTTGCAAAGAAGATTAGAAGCTTGAAGTTGAGGAGCGCAGTGACTAGCCATAGGAAGTTGACAACAACCATCTGAGAGGATCACTGAAGCTGATCTGTTAAAACTACACAAGAAGTTGCCCAAGAACTCACTGTCAACTATTCTACAGTTGTTTGGCATTTGAAGCAAATTTTAAAGGTGAAAAAGCTTGACACAAGGGTGCCTCATGAGCTGCCGCAATAAAAAAATTGTCGTTTTGAAATGTTGCTTCTCTTCTACGCAAAAACAACAATTTCTCAATTGGATTGTGAAGTGCAATGAAAAGTGGATTTTATACGACAACCAGGGATGACAAGCTCAGAGTTGGACCGAGAAGACACTCCAAAACACTTCCCAAAGCCAAACTTGCACCCTAAAAAGGGTCATGGTCACTGTTTGGTGGTTTGTTGCCAGTCTGATCCACTACAGCCTTCTGGATCCCAGTGAAACCGTTACATCTGATAAGTATGCTCAGCACATTGATGAGACACACCGAGAACTGCAACGCCTGCAGCCAGCATTGGTCAATGCAGTGGGCCAGATGCTTCTCCGTGACAACACCTGACTGCATGTCACACAACCAACTTCAAAAGTTGAATGAATTGGGCTACAAAGTTTTGCCTCATCTGCTATATTCACCTGACCTCTCACCAATTGACAACTTTTTCAAGAATCTCGACAACTTTTTGTAGAAAAAATCCTTCCACAACCACCAGGATGCAGAAAATGCTTTCCAAGAGTTTGTCAAAACCCGAAGCACAGATTTTTATGCTACAGGAATAAAGAAACTTATTTTTCATTGGCAAAAATCTGTTGATTGTAATGACTCCTATTTTGATTAATAATGATGTGTTTGAGCCTAGTTATAATGAATTAAAATTCAGCATCCAAAACTATAATTACTTTTGCACCAATCTAATAGTATTATTGCTAAAAGTCTAGAAAGCTTATTACCTGAGTGATTTTTTTTTTAAGTTGAGTGAGGTTGAAACTTCTATTCCAATTCTGAGAATATAAGAAATACTATGTTGTAAAAAAAAAAAAAGCTAGTAGAGGTGATGGAATTCCAGCTGAGCTATTTCAAATCCTAAAAGATGATGCTGTGAAAGTGCTGCACTCAGTATGCCAGCAAATTTGGAAAACTCAGCAGTAGCCACAGGACTGGAATAGGTCAGTTTTCATTCCAATCCCAAAGAAAGGCAATGCCAAAGAATGTTCAAACTACCACAAAATTGCACTCATTTCATATGCTAACAAGGTAATGCTCAAAATCCTTCAAGTTAGGCTTCAGCAATAGGTGAACCGAGAACTCCCAGATGTACAAGCTGGATCTAGAAAAGGCAGAAGAAGCAGAAATCAAATTGCCAACATCTGTTGGATCATAGAAAAAGCAAAGGAATTCCAGAGAAACATCTACTTCTTATGTAGTTCCATTTATTCTGGCATCTATGAAGTTAGTGCTAAAGTAACTTCTGCTTCATTGATTATACTAAAGTTTTTGAGTATTTCCTCTAATGTCAGGAACAAGACAAGGGTGCCCACTTTCACCATTACTATTCAACATAGTTTTGGAAGTTTTGGCCACAGCAATCAGAGCAGAAAAAGAAATAAAAGGAATTCAAATTGGAAAAGAAGAAGTAAAATTCTCACTATTTGCAGATGACATGATCCTCTACATAGAAAACCCTAAAGACTCCACCAGAAAATTACTAGAACTAATCAATGACTATAGTAAAGTTGCAGGATATAAAATCAACACACAGAAATCCCTTGCATTCCTATACACTAATAATGAGAAAACAGAAAGAGAAATTAAGGAAACAATTCCATTCACCATTGCAATGGAAAGAATAAAATACTTAGGAATATATCTACCTAAAGAAACTAAAGACTGTATAAAGAAACTAAAGACTGTATAAAGAAACTATAAAACACTGGTGAAAGAAATCAAAGAGGACACTAATAGATGGAGAAATATACCATGTTCATGGATTGGAAGAATCAATATAGTGAAAATGAGTATACTACCCAAAGCAATTTATAGATTCAATGCAATCCCTATCAAGCTACCAATGGTATTCTTCACAGAGCTAGAACAAATAATTTCACAATTTGTATGGAAATACAAAAAACCTCGAATAGCCAAAGCAATCTTGAGAAAGAAGAATGGAACTGGAGGAATCAACCTACCTGACTTCAGGCTCTACTACAAAGCCACAGTTATCAAGACAGTATGGTACTGGCACAAAGACAGAAATATAGATCAATGGAACAAAATAGAAAGCCCAGAGATAAATCCACGCACATATGGACACCTTATCTTTGACAAAGGAGGCAAGAATATACAATGGATTAAAGACAATCTCTTTAACAAGTGGTGCTGGGAAATCTGGTCAACCACTTGTAAAAGAATGAAACTAGAACACTTTCTAACACCATACACAAAAATAAACTCAAAATGGATTAAAGATCTCAACGTAAGACCAGAAACTATAAAACTCCTAGAGGAGAACATAGGCAAAACACTCTCCGACATACATCACAGCAGGATCCTCTATGACCCACCTCCCAGAATATTGGAAATAAAAGCAAAAATAAACAAATGGGACCTAATTAAACTTAAAAGCTTCTGCACAACAAAGGAAACTATTAGCAAGGTGAAAAGGCAGCCTTCAGAATGGGAGAAAATAATAGCAAATGAAGCAACGGACAAACAACTAATCTCAAAAATATACAAGCAACTCCTACAGCTCAACTCCAGAAAAATAAATGACCCAATCAAAAAATGGGCCAAAGAACTAAATAGACATTTCTCCAAAGAAGACATACAGATGGCTAACAAACACATGAAAAGATGCTCAACATCACTCATTATCAGAGAAATGCAAATCAAAACCACTATGAGGTACCATTTCACGCCAGTCAGAATGGCTGCAATCCATAAGTCTACAAGCAATAAATGCTGGAGAGGGTGTGGAGAAAAGGGAACTCTCTTACACTGTTGGTGGGAATGCAAACTAGTACAGCCACTATGGAGAACAGTGTGGAGATTCCTTAAAAAACTGGAAATAGAACTGCCTTATGATCCAGCAATCCCACTGCTGGGCATACACACTGAGGAAACCAGAAGGGAAAGAGACACGTGTACCCCAGTGTTCATCGCAGCACTGTTTATAATAGCCAGGACATGGAAGCAACCTAGATGTCCATCAGCAGATGAATGGATAAGAAAGCTGTGGTACATATACACAATGGAGTGTTACTCAGCCATTAAAAAGAATACATTTGATTCAGTTCTAATGAGATGGATGAAACTGGAACCTATTATACAGAGTGAAGTAAGCCAGAAAGAAAAACACCAATACAGTATACTAACGCATATATATGGAATTTAGAAAGATGCTAACAATAACCCTGTGTACGAGACAGCAAAAGAGACACTGATGTATAGATCAGTCTTATGGACTCTGTGGGAGAGGGAGAGGGTGGGGAGATTTGGGAGAATAGCATTGAAACATGTATAATATCATGTATGAAATGAGTCGCCAGTCCAGGTTCGATGCACGATACTGGATGCTTGGGGCTGGTGCACTGGGACGACCCAGAGGGAGGGTATGGGGAGGGAGGAGGGAGGAGGGTTCAGGATGGGGAACACAGGTATACCTGTGGTGGATTCATTTCGATATTTGGCAAAACTAATACAATATTGTAAAGTTTAAAAATAAAATAAAATTTAAAAAAAAGAAAAGAAAATAGAAATATAAAAAAATAAAAATAAAATAAAATTAAAAAAAAATAAAAATAAAGGTCAAAAGAAAACAGGAAAAAAAAAATAAAGTCTTTGACTGTGTGAATCACAACAAACTATGGAAAACTGTTAAAGAGATGGGAATATCAGACCACCTTATCTGCCTCCTGAGAAATCTGTATGCAGGTCAAGAAACAACAGTTAGAACTGGACAAGGAACAATGGTTCAAAATTGGGAAAGAAGTACATCAAGGCTTTATTGTCACCCTGCTTATTTAACTTATATGCAGAGTACATCATGCAAGTGCCGGTATAGATGAAGCACAAGCTGGAATCAAGATTGCCGGAGAAATAACAATAACCTCAGATATGCAGATGACACCACCTTAATGGCAGAAAGTGAAGAGGAACTAAAGAGCCTCTTGATGAAGGTAAAAGATGAGAGTGAAAAGGCTGGCTTAAAACCCAACATTCAAAAAACTAAGATTATGGCATCTGGTCCCATCACTTCATGGCAAATAGATGGGTAATAAATGGAAATAGTGAAAGACCTTATTTTCTTGGTCTCCAAAATCACTACGGACAATGACTGAAGCCATGAAATTAAAAGATGCTTGCTGCTTGGAAGAAAAGCTATGACAAATATAGACAGCATATTAAAAAGCAGACACATCACTTTGTTGACAAACGTCCATATAGAAAAAGCTTTGTTTTTTCCAGCAGTCATGTACAAATTTGAGAGGTGGATCTTACAGAAAGCAGAGAGCTGAAGAATTGATACTTTTGAATTATGGTGCTGGAGAAGACTCTTGAGGGTCCCTTGGACAGGAAGGAGATCAAACCAGTCAATCCTAAAGGAAATCAACTCTGAATATTCATTGGAAAGACTGATGCTGAAGTTGAAGCACCAATGCTTTGGCCACCTGATGCAAAGATCAGACTCATTGGAAAGGCTCCTGATGCTGGGGAAGATTCTCAAGGGCAGGAGGAGAAGGGGCGACAGAGGATGAGCTGATTGGATGGCATCATTGACTCAATGGTCATGAGTCTAAGCAAACTCTGGGAGATAGTGAAGGACAGAGAAGCCTGGCGTGCTGCAGTCCATAAAGTTGCAAAGATTCAGACACAACTAAGTAACAACAACAACAAAAGAACCACAGGAAATTAACATATGATACAGTATTACTAACTAAAGTACAGATTTTGTTTAAATTTCACAAAATTTTATATTAGTGTCCATTATTTATTTTCCTACCTTATTCAAGAATCCATATTGTATTTAATATCACTGAGCCACTTCAGCTGCATGCAACAAATTCTGATGAATTCTCTTTTCATTTTTATTCTGTATTCATAACAGAATAAAAATGAAAAGATACATCCATTAATGTTAATTTTTAATTACATGGGGTTTATAAAGTATCTGATATTAATCTCTCATTTTTATATTAATTTCTCATTTAAATGCTTTCTTCTCTGCAATCACCCTCTGTGTTTCTTCAGTCTTTTAACTTTATTGAGGCTTTTAATGGCTAAGTGAAGGATCTTTCTTAGTAAATGTCACATTGCACTTGAAAATATGTGGATTATTTTCAAATATCTTTTGATATTGATTTTTAATATAATTCCACAGTGGTAAGAGAACAGACTCTGTGTGATTCCAATACCTTTAGATCATGAAATCTTTGCACCTCGTTTTATGTTCCTGGATATTTTCCAGTGTCTCCTGGCTTATAGTCTATGGGAACTTAAGTAGAATTTGTAAGCTGCTGTTTCATGAAAATTGTATAAATTTTAATTATGTTGAATTGGTTCATAATGCTTTTCAGGCCTACTATATCCTTCTACTTTTCTATCTATTCATTTATTAATTTTTAAAATTTATTTATTTTAATTGAAGGATAATTTCATTCTATTAATTTTGAGAGCTTGCTATTGAAACTCCAACTAAGTATCTTACTTTATCTACTTAAAAAATAATTGTAATATAGAGTGGAACTCTATGTAACTTTGTTCTGTATTTTCCAAGTTGCTTATAAATGTGTTATCATACTTTCATAATTTAAAAAATAAAAAAAGAAAGAAAAAACTCAGCTATATAATAGTCTATGATGTGGATAATAATAAAAATAATAATGATGAGATAGCTTATGCTATCCACCTTGGATTTTACAGACTCTTTGAAATGGTCCCCAAAGTATGAGTAACAAAAAGAAAGATAAACATCAAAATTAAAAATTTGTGCATCAAACGACACTATCAAGAAACTGAAAAACAAACAACCCACAGAATGGGAATAAATACTTGAAAACCATATATCTGATAGGAGTCATCCAGTATCCAGAATATATAAAGAATCCCTACAATTCAACAACAAAAAGACAAACAACCCAATTTAAATATAAGCAAAGGACTAGTAGACATTTCTCTAAAACAGATATACAAATGGCCAACACATACATGAAAAGATGTTCAATATCATTAGTCATTGGAAAATGCAAATCAAAACAACACGATATACTTCATACCCAAGAGGATAGTTGTAATTTTTTTTTAAATGAAAAACAAGAAATAATTAGTGTTGTCAGGAATGCAGAGAAATAGGAACCCTTGTACTTTGCTTGTAGAAATGTAAAATGGTACAGCTGCTATGGAAAGCAGGTTGGCAGTTTCTCAGAAAGTGAAGCACAGAACAACCATATGACCAAGCAACTCTTCTCCCAAGTGTAGACCCAAAAGAACTGAAAACAGATATTCAAACAAAAACTTATGCACAAGCGTTCACTGTGGCACTATTCACATTAGTCCAGGGGTAGAAATTATCTACATCTTCATCAACTGGGTAAATTGATAAACAAATTGTGGCATAACCATTCAATGGAGCATTATTCAGCCATAAAAATGAATGAAGTACTGACATATGCTATACCATGGATTGACCTCAAAGACATGCAAAATGAAAGAAAGCAGATATACCAGGTCACATACTGTATGAATCCATTTACATGAAATATCCATCACAGGTAAATCCATACTGAAGAAACCAGATTGGTGGTTACTGGGAGCTAAAGATGGGAGAATTAGGGAGTGACTGCTTTATGAGTATGGGGTTCCCATACCCATATCTTAAGGGGTTATGAAAATATCGTAGAATTTTATAGAGATGGTGGCTGTATAACATTGTCAATGTATTAAATACCACTAAACTGTACACTTGACAATAGTTAACTTTTATGTTATGGGTATTTTACCTTGGTTTTTAAAAGTATGATGTAGAAAACATACTAGCCTTTGAAAATGACTTTATAAATGTTCATTTGCTGACAGATATTTTCATGATCTTCATTAAGTAATAAAACAGTAATTTATTTTATTAAAAATAAAGTTAAATTTTCAAAATTATTAACAAAAAAAGCAAAAGAGGATGAGGAAACAAAAGAGCAAAAGAAACAGGGAGAGAGAGAATGAGAGACAGGGAAATGAGAAAGGGAGGGAAGAGAAAAGAGTAGGAAGAACAAGATGAGAAAAAGGAGAAAAGAAATAGAGGTAGAGCTCTGTTAATGTCAGGGGACATTAAGTGTCAGTGGGACCTGTATAGAAAGCCCTAGAACAGCTGGTAGGAATGTGGGCTGCACAGACACACTGGAGAACAACTAGTCAACAGTTAACAAAATTAAAATGGACATACACAATAATGTTCAGCATGTCAACTACGGTTAATAATCAGTTCAGTCCAGTTCAGTCGCTCAGTCGTGTCCGACTCTCTGCGACCCCATGAACCTCAGCACGCCAGGCCTCCCTATCTATCACCAATTTCCCAGTCAAACCAAACCCATGTCCATTGAGTTCATGATGCCATCCAACCATCTCATCCTCTGTCATCTCCTCTCCTCTTGCCCTCAATCTTTACCAGCATCAGGGTCTTTCGAAATGAGTCAGCTCTTCGCATCAGGTGGCCAAAATATTGGAGTTTCAGCTTCAACATCAGTCCTAATGAACACACAGGACTGATTTCCTTTAGGATGGACTGGTTGGATCTTCTTGCAGTCCAGGGATTCTCAAGAGTCTTCTCCAACACCACAGTTCAAAAGCATCAATTCTTTGGCGCTCAGCCTTCTTTAAGTCCAACTCTCACATCCATACATGACCACTGGAAAAACCATAGCCTTGACTAGATGGACCTTTGGTGGCAAAGTAACGTCTCTGCTTTTTAATATGCTGTTTAGGTTGGTCATAACTTTCCTTCCAAGGAGTAAGTGTCTTTTAATTTCATGGCCACACTCACCATCTGCAGTGATTTTGGAGCCCAGAAATATAAAGTCTAACACTGTTTCCACTGTTTCCCCATCTAATTCCCATGAAGTGATGGGACCAGATGCCATGATCTTAGTTTTCCGAATGTTGAGCTTTAAGTCAACTTTTTCACTCTCCTCTTTAACTTTCATCAAGAGGCTCTTTAGTTCTTTTTCACTTTCTGCCATAAAGGTGATGTCATCTGTATATCTGAGGTTACTGATATTTCTCCCAGCAATCTTGATTCCAGCTTGTGCTTCATTCAGCCCAGCATTTCTCATGATGTACTCTGCATATAAGTTAAAAAAGCAGGGTGATAATATACAGCCTCGACGTACTCCTTTTCCTATTTGGAACCAGTCTGTTGTTCCATGTCCAGTTCTAACTCTTGCTTCCTGATCTGCATATAGGTTTCTCAAGAGGCAGGTCAGGTGGTCTGGGACTCCCATCTCTTTCAGAATGTTCCATAGTTTATTGTGATCCACACAGTCAAAGGCTTTGGCACAGTCAATAAAGCAGAAGTAGATGTTTTTCTGGAACTCTCTTGCTTTTTCTATGATCCAGCGGATGTTGGCAATTTGATCTCTGGTTCCTCTGCCTATTCTAAAACCAGCTTCAACACCTGGAAGTTCACGGTTCACGTATTGCTGAAGCCTGGCTTGGAGAATTTTAAGCATCATTTTACTAGCACGTGAAAGTGAAGTCGCTCAGACGTGTCCAACTCTTTGCGACCCCATGGACTGTAGCCTACCAGGCTCCTCCCTCCATGGGATTCTCCAGGCAAGAGTACTGGAGTGGGTTGCCATTTTCCTTCTCCAGGGGATCTTCCCAACCCAGGGATCAAACCGGGGTCTCCTGCATTCCAGGCAGACACTTTAATCTCTGAGCTACCAGGGAGTGCAACTGTGTGGTAGTTTGAGCATTCTTTGGCATTGCCTTTCTTTGGGATTGGAATGAAAACTAACCTTTTCCAGTCCTGTGGCCACTGCTAAGTTTTCCAAATTTGCTGGCATATTGAGTGCAACACTTTCACAGCATCATCTTTCAGGATTTGAAGTAGCTCAACTGGAATTCCATCACCTCCACTAGCTTTGTTCGTAGTGATGCTTTCTAAGGCCCACTTGACTTCACATTCCAGGACGTCTGGCTCTAGGTGAGTGATCACACCGTCGTGATTATCTGGGTCTTGAAGCTCTTTTTTGTACAGTTCTTCTGTGTATTCTTGCCACCTCTTCTTAATATCTTCTGCTTCTGTTAGGTCTATACCATTTCTGTCCTTTATCGAGCCCTTCTTTGCATGAAAAGTTCTCTTGGTATCTTCAATTTTCTTGAAGAGATCTCTATTCTTTCCCATTCTATTGTTTTCCTCTATTTCTTTGCATTGATCCCTGAGGAAGGCTTTCTTATCTCTCCTTGCTATTCTTTGGAACTCTGCATTCAAATGGGTATATCTTTCCTTTTCTCCTTTGCTTTTTGCTTCCCTTCCTTTCACAGCTTTTGTAAAGCCTCCTCAGACAGCCATTTTGCTTTTTGCATTTCTTTTTCTTGTGGATGGTCTTGATCCCTGTCTCCTGTACAATGTCATGAACCTCCGTCCATAGTTCATCAGGTACTCTATCAGATCTAGTCCTTTAAATCTATTTCTCACTGCCACTGTATAGTCATAAGGGATTTGATTCAGGTCATACCTGAATGGTCTAGTGGTTTTCTCCACTTTCTTCAATTTCAGTCTGAATTTGGCAATAAGAAGTTCATGATCTGAGCCACAGTCAGCTCCCAGTCTTGTTCCTGCTGACTGTATAGAGCTTCTCCATCTTTGGCTGCAAGAATATAATCAATCTGATTTCAGTGTTGACCATCTGTTGATATCCATGTGTAGAGTCTTCTCTTGTGTTGTTGGAAGAGGGTGTTTGCTATGACCAGTGCATTCTCTTTGCAGAACTCTATTAGCTTTTGCCTTGCTTAATTCTGTACTCCAAGGCCAAATTTGCCTGTTACTCCAGATGTTTCTTGATTTCCTACTTTTGCATTTCAGTCCCCTATGATGAAACGGACATCTTTTTTGGGTGTTAGTTCTAGAAGGTCTAGTAGGTCTTTATAGAACCATTCAACTTCAGCTTCTTCAGCATTACTGGTCAGGGCATAGACTTGGATTACCATGATATTGAATAGTTTGCCTTGGAAATGAACAGAGATCATTCTGTTGTTTTTGAGACTGCATCCAAGTACTGCATTTCAGACTCTTGTTGACTATGATGGCTACTTCATTTCTTCTAAAGGATTCCTGCCCACAGTAGTAGATATAATGGTCATCTGAGTTAAATTCACCCATTCCAGTCCATCTTAGTTCGCTGATTCCTAGAATGTCAGTGTTCATTCTTGTCATCTCCTGTTTGACCACTTCCAGTTTGCCTTGATTCATGGACTAACATACCAGGTTCCTATGCAATATTGCTCCTTACTGCATTGAACCTTGCTTCTATCACCAGTCCCATCCACAACTGGACATCCTTCCCTGTCCATCACCAACTCCTGGAATTTACTCAAACTCATGTCCATAGAGTCAGTGATGCCATCCAACCATCTCATTCTTGGTCGTCCTCTTCTTCTCCCACCTTCAATCTTTACAGCATCAGGGTCTTTTCAAATGAGTCAGTTCTTCGCATCAGGTGCCCAAAGTGTTGGAGTTTCAGCTTCAACATCAGTCCTTCCAATGAACACTCAGGACATCCTTTAGGATGAACTGGTTGGATCTCCTTGCAGTCCTAGGGACTCTCAAGAGTCTTCTCCAACACCACAGTTCAAAAGCATCAATTCTTCTGTGCTCAGCCTTCTTTATAGTCCAACTCTCACATCCATACATGACTGCTAGAAAAACCACAGCTTTGAAGATGGACTTTGTTGGCAAAGTAATATCTCTGCTTTTTAGTATGCTGTCTAGGTTGGTCATAACTTTTCTTCCAAGGAGCAAGCGTCTTTTAATTTCATGGCTGCAGTCACCATTTCAGTGATTTTGGAGCCCCCCAAAATAAAGTCTCTCACTATTTCCATTATTTCCCCATCTATTTGCCATGAAGTGATGGGACCAGATGCCATGATCTTAGTTTTCTGAATGTTTAGTTTTAAGTCAACTTTTTCACTCTCCTATTTTACTTTCATCAAGAAGCTCTTTAGTTCTTTAGTTCTTTTTCACTTTCTGCCATAAGGGTGGTGTCATCTGCATATATGAGGTTACTTATATTTCCCCTGGCAATCTTGATACAGCTTTTGCTTCATCCAGCCTGGCATTTCACATATAAGCTAAACAAGCAGGGTGACAATATACAGTCTTGATGTACTCCTTTTCTTATTTGGAACCAGTAACCAGTCTGTTGTTTCATGTCCAGTTCTAACTGTTGCTTCCTGATCTGCATACTGGTTTCTCAAGAGGCAGGTCAGGTAGTCTGGTATTCCCATCTCTTTCAGAATTTTCCACAGTTTATTGTGATCCACACAGTCAAAGGCTTTGGCATAGTCAATAAAGCAGAAATAGATGTTTTTCTGGAACTTTCTTGCTTTTTCCATGATCCAGCAGATGTTGGCAGTTTGATCTTCTGGACTGTGAAGAATGCTGAGGGCCAAAGAATTGATGCTTTTGAACTGTGGTGTTGGAGAAGACTCTTGAGAGTCCCTTGGACTGTAAGGAGATCCAACCAGTCCATTCTGAAGGAGATCAGCCCTGGGATTTCTTTGGAAGGACTGATGCTAAAGCTGAAACTCCAATACTTTGGCCACATCATGCAAAGAGTTGACTCATTGGAAAAGACCCTGATGCTGGGAGGGATTGGGGGCAGGATGAGAAGGGGATGACAGAGGATGAGATGGCTGGATGGCATCACCAACTCAATGGACATGAGTTTGGGTGAACTCTGGGAGTTGGTAATAGACAGGGAGGCCTGGCGTGCTGCAATTCATGGGGTCTCAAAGAGTCGGACACTACTGAGCAACTGAACTGAGCTGAAGAGAGTAGATCTTAACTCATTACTTGGCAAGATCCCCTGGAGAAGGGAAAGGCTACCCACTCCAGTATTCTATCCTGGAGAATTTCATGGAGGGGTCGATGAGGTTGCAAAGAGTCGGACATGACTGAGCGACTTTCACTTTCACTTTCTTCATTACAAGAAAACAAAATTTTGTAACTCTGTATGGTGACAGATGTTAACTAGCCTACTAGGGTGATCATTTCACAATGTATACAGATATTAAATAATTAAGTTGTACACATGAAATTAATATAACGTTGTGTGTCAATTACAACTCAATACAAAGAATAAAAAATAAAAATAAAATGGATGCATTCAGAGTTTCACTTCTGGTATCTAATCTGCCTTAGGAAGTTCATTAGACATGTGCTGACAGAATCATGCTTTTTGCATTTGCTTACATCAGAATATCAGAAACAATCTAGACAGTTAAACAGATGAATACATTATGATATACTAATAATAGGATGACAGCATGCAGTACTTTAAGAGTAATTATATGTATTTCATATATATAACCATATATAAAGAAATATAAATGAATATATATGAAATATATATGAAAAAAGAAATGAGCTCCAAGTTATTTTCTGGTCTGAAAAAGATAGCTGATGAAAGAAATTTGATGTCACACAATATACTGAATACACTTGTAAATGATGTATTACTCATATAATAAAAGTTTATCTTAATAAAAAAAAGAAAACAAAAGCATCTTTTCATGTGCCTATTGGCGGCTGTGTGCATTTCCTATTTGGAAAAATGTCTGTTCAGTTCATCTGCTCCATTTGTTAATCGGGTTTTTTTTTTTACTTTGAGATGTATGAGTTGTTTACATATGTTGGATATTAACTCATTATCCGTCATATCATTTGCAAATATTTTCTCCCATTCAGTAGGTTGTCTTTTCATTTTCTCGATGGTCTAGTTTTAAGTAGTCATCAGAGAAATGCAAATCAAAACCACAATGAGGTTCTTTCTTGGTAGTCCAGGGGCTAAGATTCTGTGCTCCTGATACAGGGTGCCCAAGTTTGAGCCCTGGTCAGGGAACTAGATCCCACATGCCACAACTAAGAGTTTGCATGCCACAGCTAAAGATCAAAGATCGTACGTTCCCTAACTAAGACCTGGTGCAGCCAAATAAATATTTTTTAAAAACTACAATGGGATATTACCTCACACCTGTGAGAAGTACTATTGTCAAAAGAACTCAACAAATGTTGGCAAGGATGTGGAGAAAAGGGAACCCTCCTACACTGTTTGTGGGAATGTAAATTGGCACAGCCACTATGCAAGATAATATGGAGATTTCTCAAAAAACTAAAAATATAACTATCATATGACCTAGCAATTCCACTCCTGGGTATTTATCTGAAAAACAAAAACACTAATTCAAAAAGATACATGCACCCCAATGATCACAGCAGCATTATTTATAACTACCAAGATATGGAAGCAACCCAAGTGTCCATCAACAGATGAATGGGTAAAGAAGACATGGTATATATAGATACACAGTAGAATACTAGTTAGTCATTAAAAAAAAATGAAATATTGCCATTTGCAGCAACTAAGTCCTATGGATGGACTTAGACAGCTTATGCTAAGTGAAATAAGTCAGACAGAGAAAGACAAATATTGTATGATATTACTAAATGAGGAATCTAAAAAAATAAAGCAAATTAGTGAATATAACAAAATATAAGCAGACTCACAGATATAGAGCACAAACCAGAGGTTACCAATGGGGAGAGGGGCAATATAGGGGGTTAGGGAATTAAGAGGTGCAAACAATTAAGTATAAAATAAGAACACAAAGACATAGTGTACAACACAGGGAACATAGCCAATATTTTACAATAACTACGAATGGAGCATAACCTTTAAAATTGTTAATCACTATATTGTATACTTATAATTCATACAATATTATACAGCAACTATAAATAAATAAAAATGGGGGATACAGAGAAACAGAGTTATGGAGAATTATATAGAGATTAAAAAATGAAAGAAGCATGGAAGAAAGAAAGAAGAAAACAGGGAAGAAACAGAGGGAGGGAGGGAAGGAGGAAGGAAGGGATTGGAGAGTAAGCCCACCTAAATTCATATATGGAAGTTGGTCTAATTAGCAAGAAAGTACACTCAATTAAATGAAACCTGGTTTAGTACTTAACTGTTTCCAGCTCTTTATATAAGTATTCTTCACACTGCAGTTGCAACTTCAGTTGTACAAGCTGAGTTGATTGTATTTGTCTTGCCCTAGAGGTTTAGTAGAGACTAACAAGGCTGTGGACCTTAGACACACAATCTTTGAAGCAGAAATGCAGCTGGAAGTCCCAGAGATCCCTAGACCTAGGACTGATGCATGGGGCACCACTTCTTTTCTTTTCCCTTGATTTTTTTTTTTAATTGGAGGATAATTGCTTCACAATATTGTGTTGGCTTCTGCTGTACAACACGAACCAGTCATAGCTCTCTCTCTCTCTCTCCCTCTCTCTCTCTCTCTCTCTATATATATATCCCCTCCCTCTATAGCCTCCCTCCCACCCCCTCATCCCACCTCTCTAGGTCATCACAGAGTGCCAGGCTAGGCTCCCTGTGTTAAATCAGCTTCCCACCAGCTATCTATTTTATAGATGATAGTGTATATATGTCAATGCTGCTTTCTAAATTCATCTCATCCTCTCCTTTCCCTGCTGTGTCCACAAGTCTGTTCTCAATGTCTGCATCTCCATTCCTTCCCTGCAGACAGTTTCATCGGTACCATTTTTATAGATTCCATGTAGTTGCATTAATATATGATATTTGTTTTTCTCTGACTTACTTCACTCTGTGTAATAGGATCTAGGTTAAGTCACCTTAATACAACTGACTCAAATCCATTCCTTTTTATGGCTGAGCAATATTCCATTGAATATATGTATACATTTCCCAGGTGGCACTAGCAGTAACGAACCTGCCTCCCAATACAGGAGATGCAAGAGATGCAGGTTCAATCTCTGGGTGGGGAAGATCTCCTGGAGTAGGAAATGGCAACCCACTCCAGTATTCTTGCTGGGAAAATCCCATGGACAGAAGAGCCTGGTGGGCTCCAGTCCACAGGGTTGCAAAGAGTTGGACATGACTGAGCAACTGCACCCAGCAACTTCTTTATCCATTCATCTGTTGCTGGACATCTACATTGCTTCCGTGTCCTGGCTATTGTAACTAGTGCTGCAGTGAAGATGTGTATTTTTGAATTGTGGTTTTCTCAGGTATATGCTGAGGAGTGGGATTGTTGGGTCACATGGTAGTTTGTGTTCCTAGTTTTTTAAGGAATTTCCATAGCAGCTGTATCAATTTACATTTCCACTACAGTGCAAGACAGTTTCCTTTCTCCACATCCTCTCCAGCAATAAAAAAGCATCTTTATTGTTTATAGATTTTTTGATAATTAGCCATTCTGACTGGTGTGATATGATACCTCACTGAAGTTCATTAGAGTTTTTGTCTCATGACTTTGCAATGAAAATCAAGGTAGAGACATATATGTGAAGGAGTAAGAAAGAAAAAATTAGAATGCAACAGGACAGTAATATTTAACACAAAGTTTATCAAAGAAGAAACTATACTCTATTACTAATATGTTAAAAAACGGAACCACACAAACAAGCTATATTAGTTACTAAAAACTTAATGACTTGAAATAACTCACAATTATTATCTCACATTTTTGGTGGGACAGGAGTCCAGACAAGGCTTAACTGGGTCCTCTGCTTAGGGCTTTGGGTTTTACAAACTCAAAATTAAGGTGTGCTCTGGTCTGCATTCTCATCAGGAGGATTGAGTGGGGAAGAACATTTCTAAGGTCACTTAGATGTCTGACAGAATTAATTTCCCTGTGCTTGTAGTATCCCAGGGCACTGGCTTCTTTCTGGTTGGAGGCTGCTCCTAGAGGTCACCTAAAATTCCTTGACTAGTGGACTTTCCCAGCATGGCTGCTTACTTCATCAAGCCAGATCAGATGGTCTCTAGAGAGAGTTGGCTAGCAAGACCAAGTCTTTTGAAACATAATGTAGTCACAAGAGTGACATCCACCACCTGTGCTATATTTATTGTTTTACAAGCAAGTCACAAGTCCCAGATGCACTCAAGGGGAGGGGGATCCCAAAAGGTGTGAATGCCAGGAGTCAGCAGGAATTCATGAAGCCACCTTACAATCTATTGAACAATCATATCTTTTGCTGCTTTGGAATTTTTAAGTTAAAAATGACCATGAATATAATCCTTAAAAAATGTAACATATAATACTAAATAAGAAGTAAATCTAAACCCAGAATATGATAGGGACAGAGTAAACAAAGTAGGTGATTAAATAGTTAACCACACTAGAGGATAGTAAGTAGAAATAAATATGGGCAACCCCTGTAGTAATGATTACTCAAGGAAGCAGGATGACTCAACCACAAAACCAAGCAGGCTTGCTTAGCAACAAAACTGTGGAAGAGAAGCACAAGACATAACAAAGAACAATGGTGGCATGAGCCCCACATCCTTCCCAGTGAGCTCAGTAAGCAGATGATCCATAGAACTGGTTTCTGCACATAAAGAACAGCAGTTTATGGAAAGGTGACATTTCAAAGTGAAAGATGCCCATTGTACTGAGACTTGAAATAATTTTTCCATTTCTGCCATGACAGTCCTAGCTTGACCATATAGGGACAAAAAGACTTCCTTGCCCAACCTGGGGGAGGAGCTAATGATGCAAGCATGATACCTACTTAAGAATAAGGGAGAAAGTTGTCTTTCCCCCTTACCTATTTTTCCTATTTTATAAAACTGTAGCCCACTAAGTTCTCAGTGTGGCACCCTCTCACCTGCCCACTGATAAGCCTCACAAGCGTCCTATCACCTCTTATCTATCACTTTGCCTATCGAAGAATTATTTTTGTGCTGAGACATAAAGGACTGCAGCTCCTTGGAACCTCCTGAAATGCCACTTAGCAGTTTCAAATACATCTGATGTCAAACCTCCTGACCTTCTTACTTCCCCAGCCATATCCAATTTAAACTGGATTTCCAACATTTCTGAGTAAATCCCTAGAATGAAGCACAACAGCAAAGGCCTGGAACACATGCGGTTTCCAGCCCCATATAGAGTATAGGAATACAGGTACTTTTTGCTCCTCAGTCCTAGTATCCATTAAAAGAAGTTAATTTTTACCATTTATATTACTTTAATGGCTATTCTAGGGACCAAAAGAGCCCCTGATTATTCAGTAAATGTTCCTGGAATCACTGCAACCAGAACAGTTACAGAACATGAGCGAGGGTGCTGAGAGAAGGGAGGAGATGCAAATTCTCAAGTAGGTTGTGTTTCACTGTTCCCTCACCAACCACCAGAGTCTGATCACCAAAACCAAAGAAAACTTCACTAACTTCATGGGAGGGAAAAAATGCATTTGATTTCTGCCTTAAGTTGTATGCATTAGGGCTCATTACTAACGAACTTTTTTGTGGGGATCATCTGTATTTAAATTTTTTTTCTTCTATTATTGTCCATGCTCTTCATCCATTTGCCTTGGAGACATTCATTGATTTGAATCAAGATATTAACTGTTCTGTGCCCTCTTTACCCAAATATTCCCATCCCCATTCCAGTCACTGATCTCATTTTGTTTACAGTGGGGGTGGGGTAGAGAGGGCAGAAGTACACTTGCTTCCCTTCCCATCCAAGGAGTGAACCCCATGGTCCTCTGCCTGGCATATAGTGAACACGAGGTTCGTTTTACAACTGTAAGCTGCGTTCACTAGAGACCCATCTTTGCAAACTTTGTTCCGCCGCTCAATGGCTAGGTTGATCAGCAGTCCGACGACTCCCTGGAGGCTGGGGCTACCCGGGCCCCGCGCCGTTCCTGCCGCCGCCACCCCGCCCTCCCCGCGGTCCCCGGGGCGCGCGCTCGTGCCCGGCCCCCGCCTGCGCCACCGCGCCGCTCCGGAACCGGGCTGCGGTCACTGAGCGCCCGGGTGCAGGGCGGGCACCGGCGCGGGGTAGCCGGGAGCGCGTGAGCCGGGCAACAGGGACTTCGCGCTGGTCGGGGGGGCCCGATGCACTCGGCTGGGAAACTTCTGCGGGCGCGAGGCTGGAGCTCTGCGTGAGACCGGGAAAGGCCAGGTAAGGAGGAGCCGGGGCGCCTCGGCCGCCACCCTTCCGCCGCCGTCTGCACCCTCACACCTTGCGGCACTGGGGCCTCTTGCCGGGTGCGGTTCTCTGTCCTGGCCCCGCTCCTGGAAGGGGATCACGACCTGCAGACCCCCTAGCAGCGCGCTTCGCTGCCTGTGCCCCTGCTTGCACGGCGCTGCCACCTTCCTCCCGCTCTGGCCCTGCTCCGGCCAGCGGCGAGTCCGGGGGTCCGCGCGGGTGCCGCTGGAGGCTGGCCCGCTGGGGTCGGCGCACCGGTCCTAGGCGCTCGGGTCCTCCGCCCACAGAGGTGAATCTTCTTCCTACATCTGCTATTGGACCCACTCTTGCCCCGGGCAGCACCTTGGAGACCCCCCAAAGGTCGGATTTTAGAGGGAGAAAAGCTGCTTCGGGGGCCCTGACAGCCTTCGGTTGGCCTTGGGGAAGTCGGGCAGAGACGAGAAGCTTCCCTGGGCAAAAAGTCTGAGCAGGGCAGGGTGTTCCCGTTGAGTTTGGGACCCAGAAAGCGGCCACATCCAAGGTCACGCTGACCTGTTTACTCTATTTGGGGAATCCCCCTGGGCAAGGGGAAGGGAAGGAAAGAAAGGGAAAGACATTTGAAAACCACTAAACTACCTCCTCACCAAGGTCGGTTACAGAGATATGTATTTTGAGGGTCTGTATTTTAAGAAAAGATTAAAGGCACAGAATCAAATACAGTAATATGGCTATGGCACACACACGAAAACATTTTTAGTCAGGAGACATTTTGCAAAAAGTGGAAAAGTTGTATATGTAAATAAGTGGGAAAGCAGAATTAGAAACCCACTTTTGAACATAAACTAATTTGATTTACTGAACTTCTAGAATGTGACAACCTTCCTTCCTGACTTTTTACTCCAATTCTTGTGGTTAAGTATTTTCAGTTTGCAAGCTTGCACGTTGCAGTTGAGTTTTATGGCAGCCTTAAAAAATTTACTGCTGTCTCTCTGATCATGCTCAAGTTTAGTGGCTATTTTCTTTTCCGTTATTTTTAATACCAGGGACTGTTGCACAAACAACTCCCTGGTGTGACAATACAGGAACTTGGCACTGTTCTTTGTGGCAACTGAAAACCAAACAAGAACTACCTGAAACAAAATATTAGCAAAATAAATACTGGATCTCTTTCCACATTTGCCAAATGAAGAGGTCTGTCTGATCCCACATGATCTTTAAGGTTCTTTCCTTCTCTGGGACACTGGGTTTGTCTTTTGAAGAGTTTGGGATACAAATATTAAGTGAAATCTAGAATAAGATGTTATCTGTTCTACTAAAATTTTATACATATAAGCTGGGAGACATTTGATAATTGAGTTTCTTTAATCTCATCAGTTTCTCAAAATAGCTGAATCATTGTACATCCTGGGCTTCTAAATGATGACAGTCTATGCTATTAAATAAATATGTGTCAGGGGAAACCCAAACCCCATGCTTCTTATCACAAGACTGACTAATAGGGTTGATACACTGGAGCATTCATGTCTGCTTTCTGAAGAGTCCCCAGGAAAGATCAAGAATGGTTATGAAGCATTTGCTGCAGCATATGAGCATAACAACACATAAGTGACATGACAGGCAAGAAGTTTCAAAACTGCTTTGGAAAATGTCTGTGATATATTTGCAAGCCCGCAAACTGCAACTGAAATTGGTTTCTGTAATTATGGGTGTTGGTCAGCTGGGATTATTAGCTATAGAGAATAAGTAAGAATTTACAAAAGTGTATTGAATCATTAATGAGATTTTTTTTTAAAGGAAAAGAGAAAACATTCCTCTCTTTTATCTTAATAGTTAGAGGAAAATATCTTAAAGTGAAAGTTACAACAGGTTATCTTATAAATTAAATAATAACAAAAGTTGCTGACTTAAAACTCCCATAACAACGCTGGACCCTCCTCCAGCTCAGAGAATTGAGGGATCAATTCACACAACTACAAAGTGAGACCTTCTCATTTTGTATTTTTCAACAGAATAACCTCTAGTGACTCTTTCACACATACTGAAATTGGTGGGGGAGGAGGGATTTACGGCCTAGAGAGAAGAGCAAGCAGCTGGGCCTGTGGAAGAACTTTCATCTTTCCAAGCCTCATTTTCCACTCTGAAGAATGCTAATGATACTATTTGAGTGGCAGAGTTGTTGTGACTCCTCAGTGGGTCAGTGTAGACAAGACCCAGTGCGCAGCACATAGTGAGAACATAGCTAATCTCACTTCTCCCTGTCTTCCTTAGTAGGTGGTTGTTTATTGACTGAACAAATTGTAGGATGAACAGTAGGTTACAGTTTTCTGCTTTTGATTTCAAAACTTCCATGTGGCAAAACCTTGATGAGTGCTGAATCTAGGTAATGGGTATATAGACGGGTTATCATACATTATTTTCTCTGTTTTGGAATATGTTTAAAATTATTCATCAGAAAAAAATTAGCATAAAGCTGAAAAACTCATAAGATACATTTCTAGTCTAGCCTAACATTTTTAATTGCAATTATAAAAATTATTCTATATGGACAGGAAAGAAATGCAGTTTTATAGAGGGAGTAGATGGGTGAGGAATGGCACTAGAGGGTAGTCCATGGTGATCTTTAATTTCTTGTGGAATCTTTTGTTATTTTAAAAAGATCCAAAAATATGACAGTGTTGATATTTGATAATTTTGGTTGTTGGGTTCATGGATATTTCTTCTCTGATATCTTTGTATTTAAAATTTTTCAAATTAACATAAAATCACCTTTTAGTTTTATAAGATTAGAATAAAGGAAGCAAACAATATAGGTATATGCAAAGAAAAAAGTAGTGTCCTGCCATCCAGGAATAACCTTTCTTAGCATTAAGTAAAAAATCACTCCACATGCCCTTGCATTTATACAAATAGAAGAATACAGGCATATTAATATGTAATATGCTACTTGATTACCTGTGACACATACAACATTTTAGGGCTTGTTTGTTGCTTTTGGTCTTGAATTTCTAAGAAACAACTTGGTTGCATTTTGATTTTTAAGACTTTAGTTTGTCTTTTAAAATATAGCATTTATTTAAAAATTCAGTATGCAACAACTGACTTTTAATGAGTTTTAAGTAGCTTATTTGCATATAAAATGTATTTTTAGATTATCTTAGATCTCATAATTTGAAACTGGGCTTAAATGGTGTCAATATTTGAATTTCACTAAAATGCAAGCTCCATGAGGGCAGGGATATGTTGAATTCTTACATATGTTAATTATTAATGTGTTCTTGTCTATTTGAAAGTTGATGATACAGTCAATTATGCTATAATGCTTATTTTGAAAACCAGCATCATTCCAATGCAACTGAAATGTTAGTAACAATTCAAGCATGATGCAAATTTTGTACTAACTTATTCAATGATTTGCTCAGTCAGAAACACCAGCTGAACACATTAAACTGCAACCAGCTAACCAAGCCCTATAGGAATATAACACACACAGACCTCAAACATTACGAGCTACCTTGGTTCACTGAGTGATATCCTGCAAGATTATGTTTTGTTACTCTTTTGCACTTATGCATTTTTCTATAGAAAAACACTCATTTAATATCCCAAGAATATTTAAGCATCTTGATTCAAAAATGTCAAATAGTGCATTCAAAAGGACAGCTTAAACACTGAAGAGAAGCTTGAGATAATCAAATATTTTGAAAGAAGAGAATGTGCAGTATTTCCTGAGCAGCAGGAGTAAGGGAGTAATCCACACTGAAGATCATGACAGGAAGGAGAACCAGTGAACAATTTTTCTCACAAAGAAAAAGCTCCTGTCCCTATAAACACTCAAAAGGAAATGGAATTCCTTGCAGAAATGCTCCTAGTAGCACCAGGAGTGGCTGGTTTGGTGGTTTCAAACATTGCTGACCCTGGTGTGTGATCCACCTGCTCATTAAGCTCAAAAAAATGACAAAGGAAAGATTACAGCTAATTAGCTAGCACACATGAGCTTATTAGGTGTGTTTGCCAGGAAGGAACATGAAGTAAACATAGAAAAAGTGAATTCATTTGCTGTGTGCAGGACACTTGGAGGAGAACTAAGTGAAGGTGTCTTCCTTGGATGCATATCAAGGAAAGACTCATGCATCTGTGAGTCCAGCTTCTCTTGCATCTTTCATCAGGAATCTCTGGTGAACTTACTGCATGACGTGACTGCAGCTGACTGAAAGTGAATGTTTTCCTGCTCGTGCCTTTAGCCATTTCCAGAACATGGAGAAGTCAAAAGAACTTGAAGCAGAGTATGGGGATTGTTCGTTTAAAGCAGTTAAATGATAAGCTTATGAAGGAGAGGTTTATAGCTGTTTCTTCACATTAAGAATTATAGGGCACTGAGTGACTCAACCTCCTGTCCTTCTGTTGCTCCAAAAATTGTAATTGCTTTTTTTCTTTCAGTTTTACTGAAATACAGCTGACATACAGCACTATATGACTTTAAAATGATCTACATAATAGTCTAATTTCCATCATAAAATGATTATTACTACATTAAGTTTAGTGAAAGTCTATCATCCCATATGGATACAAATTAGAGAAACAGAAAAAATACTTTTCCTTGTGATAAGAGCACTTAGGATTTTTCTTAGAAACTTTCACATATATAACATACAGCAGTGTTAACTATTTTTATCATGTTGCCTTAGTACTTATTTACCGTATAACTGGGAGTTTCTGCCTTTTGACAACCTTCCCCCAACTCCTGCCTCTGATAACCACAAATTTGACTTTTTTTTCTAAGACTTTCTTCATTTTTGAAATATAATTGACCTATGACACTATGTTAGTTTCTGGTGCACAGCATAGTGAGTTGATATTTCTATATATCTCAAAATGACCACCATGATAAGTCTGGTTACCATCTGTCAACATACAAAGATTAATATTATATAATTGTCTTTGTATGGAAACACAAAAGACCCCTGATAACTAAAGCAATCTTGAGAAAGAAAAACAAAGCTGGAGGAATCAACCTTCCTGATTTCAGTCTATACTATAAAGCTACAGTAATCAAGACAGTATGGTACTGGCACAAAAACAAAAGTATATATCAATAGAACAAGATAGAAAGCACAGAGATAAGCTCATGCATCTATGGGCACCTTATCTTTGACAAAGGAGGCAAGAATATACAATAAAGAAAAGATAGCCTCTTCAATAAGTGGTGCTAGGAAAACTGGACAGCTGCATGTAAAAGAATAAAATTAGAACACTTACTAACACCATACACAAAAATAAATTCAAAATGGATTAAAGACCTAAATGTAAGGCCAGAAACTATAAAACTCTTAGAGGGAAACATAGGCAGAACACTCTTTGGCACAGATCTTCTTTGACCCACCTCCTAAAGTAATGAAAATAAAAACTAAATAAATGGGACCTACTTAAAAGTTTTTGCACAGCAAAGGAAACTATAAACAACATGAAAAGACAACCCTCATAATGGGAGAAAACAATAGCAAATGAAATAAAAGACAAAGGATTAATCTCCAAAATATACAACCAGCTCATGCAGCTCAATATCCGAAAAACAAATAACCCAATCAAAAAATTGGCAGAAGATCTAAACAGATATTTCTCTGAAGAAGACATACAGATGGCCAACAAACACATGAAAAGACGCGCCACATCACTCATTATTAGACAAACGCAAATCAAAACTACAATGAGGTATATCACCTCACACCAGTCAGAATTGCCATCATCAAAAAATTTATAAGCAATAAATGTTGGAGAGGGTGGGAAGGAAAGGGAACCCTCTTGCACTTTTGGTGGGAATGTATTAATAAGTTGTTAATACAGCCACTGTGGAGATTCATTAAAAAAAAAAAAAAACAGGAATAAACTACCATTTGACTCAGCAATCCAACTACTGGGCATATACCCTGAGAAAACCATAATTTGAAAAGACACATGTATCCCAGTGTTCACAGCAGCACTATTTACAAAGCCAGGACATGGAAGCAACTTAGATGTCCATCAACAGATGGATGGATAAAGAAGTTAGTGGTACATATATACAATGGAATATTACTTAGCCATAAAAAGAAATGCATTTGAGTCAGTTCTTGTGAGGTGGACAAACCTAGAGCCTAGAAGTAAGTCAGAAAGAGGAAGACCAATACCATATAGTAGCACATATATATGGAATCTAGAAAAATGGTGTTGATGGACCTATTTGCAGGCCAGGAATAGAGACGCAAACATAGAGATCAGACTTGCTGGACATAGTGGGGGAAGGAGAAGGGGGGATGATTTAGAGAGTAATACTGACATATATACACTACCATGTATAAAACAGATAGCTAGTGAGAAGCTTCTGCGTAGCACAGGGAGCTCAGCTTGGTGTTCTGTGATGACCTAGAGGGGTAGGATGGAGGAGTTAGGAGGGAGACTCAGGAGGGAGGTGATATATGTATACTTATGGCTAATTCACATTGTTGGACAGCAGACACCAGCATAACATTATAAAGCAATTATCCTCCAATTTTTAAAAAAGATATTTTATAATTGTCAACTATATTCCCCAGACTGTACATTTTAGACACGATTCATTTATTTTGTAACTGGAAGTTTGTACCTCTCAACCCCACTCACCTATTTCATCCTCCCACCTGAAAATTTGTAATTTCTTAAGAAAACATTTAAATTCACTGAATCTAGGACTGAAGTGAGAAAACAAGAACGCTGTGATTTGCTCCAGTAAGTCCAGATATTTAGATTCAAACTGTACGTGAAGCAGTTAAGTCATGAGGGTTAAGACAGCAGAGCCTTGGCATCCACCTGCCTGAGAGTGAGTCTGGGTTCTATCAATATTGTATCCTTAAGCAACCTAGACTTTAGATTTCTCATCTGTAAAATGGGGAGATAAATTTGCCTACTTCAAAAAGTTGTGAGGATTAAGTGACATAGCATTTTAGGGCTCTTAGACATGTGCCTGGCACATAGTAAGTGTTCAGTAAATATTAGGTGCTGATAGTAACAGCGTTGGTAGTACTACTAGTAGTAATAGTACATGAGGATTAAGAAGATGGCACATAGTTACTTCATTAATTCCCATTGCTCAACTCATCTAAATTTGGTGGAGTCACAATTCAAATTATGTAGCTATTTGTTTTGAGTTTCTATGGGCTTTTTTTTTTTTTTTAGTATTATTCTCTGGATGTGTTTGAAACATCAAGTATTTGCCATACATTAATGGCTCAATTTTGCAAAGAATTGATCCAGCTAAATGTTAACCAAGGAAACATGGTATTCCAGGAATTTTGGAGATTGGTATATGAATGACATATGGGCTTCCCTGGTGGCTCAGCGGTAAAGAATTCGCCTGCTAATGCGGGAGACGCAGGTTTGATCCCTGGGTTGGGAAGATCCCCTGGAGAAGAAAGTGGCAGCCCACTCCAGTATTCTTGCCTGGGAAATCCCATGGACAGAGGAGCCTGGCAGGCTACAGTCCATGGGGTCACAAAAGAGTCACACATGACTTAAGCTCGCCAGGCTCCTCTGTCCATGGGATTTCTCAGGCAAGAATACTGGAGTGGGTTGCCATTTCATTCTCCAGAGGATCTTCCCGACCCAGGGATCAAACCCTGGTTATCTGCATTGCAGGCAGATTCTTTACTATCTCAGCCACCAGGGACCCCAAACAACAATATATGAATGACAGAAGCATTCTAGAAGTTGCCCACATGTACAGATGCTTAATAGTGTTGGGGCCACTGGACTCCATGAAAGAAAAACCTATAAAGTGGTACAGTTAATTTAAATATAATTGCCAGGGCCACTTATCCTGTCTTGTTTTCCAGATATGATTAAAGACCTGTTATTACTTGATTTTCCTAATAGAAATCTCACGAGGATTGTCTTCTTCTCCATAGACCTGTATTTCAAGTCCATCGTAAAATGTAGTTATTACCTTAGTGAAAAGCCTCAGTTATAGTGGATATTCATAAGTATGTATATTCATTTTCTATTGCTTTGTAACAAATTACCACAAACTTAGTGGCTTAAAACAATACAAATTTACTATCTCACAGTTTTTGTGAGTCAGAAGTCTAGGCATAGCTAGAATGGATGCTCAGCTCAGGGTTTCACAAGCTTGCAATTCAGGTTATCAACTAGACTGCACTCCTCATTTGAAGTCTAGGATCCTCTCCCAAAATTTCCAGGTAATTGGCAGAATTCAGCTCCTTGTGGTTGAAGGACTGAGGTCCCCATTATTCTGGTAACTTTTGGTTGGGTACTTCTTTCAGCTCACAGAGACTGCCTGCAGTTCCTTGCCTAGTGGCCCCCACAGGCAGTTCACAGCATGGTGTTGCTTTTTTCTAGGCTAGTAAGAATATGTTTGTCTAATTTCCAGTCCTATAGTGAGTCTTACATGGCTTAACATAATCACAGACATGACTATTCCAGTCCCATTGGCCAGAACATGTTACCTAATCAAGGTACTCTCTATGCCATGCCTTTCACATGGGAATGCCATTCAATGGGAAGACTCAAGGAAAGGGGATTACAGGACCTGTGTATGAGCAGGGTAGGAATGTTAGAATTCTCCCTACCACCATAGGTGATAAAGTGAGAAACCAAACATGGCTAGAAATAATCAAATGTGGCTTTAGCTGAGACAAGAGAATCAGAGAAGCCTGGCATAGCTTGTGGGCAGGTTCTCTAATTTCCTCAAGTCTCAAGTGAAGCCAAGCTTTCATTGGTATAAAAAGTCAAAGGCATATTCCAGCCTGGGAGCCTAGTGGTGCATGAAGAGACTTAGGTATTATGTGAAAACCCCCCAAAGCTTGTGTGGATCTTCTGGAATCTAGAAGGCCACAATCCAATCTCCAGCATAAAATTTATGAGACTGTCTACCTGAGATCAGAAGATGAAATGAGAAAATGAGACCATGTAATATAATTGCTTAAGAAAGTAGGATTCTTCCTAAGGCAAAAGAAAAAAGTACCATTTTTCTTGGTAGAATAAAGGAGCCAAGAGCTTAGTGGGGTTGGCCATCTCTATAGGCAGAAGCCAGATGGTGACACATCGATGCCTTGGATAACATCTGACTGACTGTAGCATATGAACACTGTAGCCAAAATCATTTACATTTACATCAACTCTCTGCTCTTAATCTTAGATAATTCTTCCATATTTATACATTTATATACTATACATATGCACTGTTTGTACAGCATCATGCCAAGTCTTGGCATGATGAAGAAATTAATTTCTTCTTTCCTTGAGAGGATCTAGACTAGCACTGTCCAAGAGAAATATAATGCAACCATATACATAATTTAAAATTCTCTAGTAGCACATTAACAAATAAGAAATGGGTGAAATTAACTTTAATAATATGTTTAATTTAACCCAGTATTTCCAAAACATTATCATTTCAGCACATAACCAATAAAGAAATTATTAATGATGTATCCCTAATCTTTGTACTGTCTCTGAAATCCATTGAGACCAACGCATCTTACTTCAGACCAGTCACATTTTAGGGGCTCAGTGGTTACGTGTGGCTGATGGCTCCTGCAGTGGCCAGCACAACCCTAGGATTCTAAGGCTTCTGGTCATGGGCATTTAACTTCAATTCTCATTTCTCTTTGTACTCACTTTCTAGATAATTTCATCAGCTCCAATCCTTATTCAGTGTTGTCCTGTGTAATTTAGGACAACTGTTAAATATACCTCCATCCCGCACCTTATCTTCTGCTGTGAACTCTGTTGCTAGACCAGGTGCATCAGGTTAAACATGACTCAAAGCGAGTCCCCTGCCCCCAAACTTCCTCTGATTTCTTTCCAAGCTTCAGGATCTCTTATAACTCCAAAGTGTCTTCATCCCTTCTCTGTTCTTCTGTCTCAGCAGAGACACGTCTTCCTTTCATTTCTTCTTCATGGTTAATATAATACATGCTTTTCTTTCTTTCTTTGTCCAACACCTAACCCATTGATTCAGGTATCGGTCATATCTCACTTGGGCTTCCTGGCTATTAACCTGCTTGTTCCAAAACTATATTCTAAACATTGTTTTTCTACCTGAACACTATTTATATCATATATATATATATATATATATATATATATATATATATAAATGACCAATTAATAAAGCCAATATTTAAAAATATACACACTATCTACATGAGATTCTTTAAAATATTACTTAAATATGTACCCCAACTGAAAGAATAAACAAATTATGATGCTTTAAAAAGGAAAACAGAGGTTTCCCTACTGGTCTAGTGGTTAAGACTCTGAGCTCCTGATGCAGGGGGCCTGGATTTGATCCCTGGTCAGGGAACTAGAACCCACATGCTGCAAATATAGATTTCACATGCCTCAACTAAAAAGGATCCCGCATGCCACAACTAAGACCCGGTACAGCCAAATAAATACATACCTTAAAAAAAATTAAAAAGAAAATATATATTATGTTCAATATAATATACAGTGGAAGCCATGTAGACAGATAGTAAAGGCCATAGAAATTCAGAGCCTAGAAAGTGCACTTCAGCCACCGTGTTAAGGAAAGGCTGATGCAGAACATGCACAAACCTTGAGCCCCCTCAGAGATGAGTGTGAGGAAGAAAATGCCTCCTGACCTGAGCAAGCATGGTAGTGAGAAACACAAGAGAAAATGTGCCTTTCCAGCCCCTGAAAAAGAAGGATTAAAATCCAGATCCTTTACTCTATAGAATGTTCTAGTGTCTCTTACCCCATCCCCCTAAAAGTTCTTAACCCTGGTTGCACAACAAAATCAATGGGAAGTCTGTGGAAAAATGCCAGTGCCTGGGTCCCCCTACAGTCCGTAAATAATTAAACAATTTCCAGAGCAGGGCCCCAGTCACAAACCTGGTGTGAAGATGTGCCTGTATATGTATGGCTGAGTTCCCTTTGCTGTTCATCTGAAACTATCAAAACATTGTTAATCAGCTATACCCCAATACAAAATAAAAAGTTAAAAAAAAATCAACTGAGAATCCGGTAGGAACCTGAAACGTCTTGAAGTTGTCTGAAGATTCTTCAATCACTATGTCAAGCGACACAGATATTTCTCTTTATTCATATGATGAAGATCAGGGATCTAAACTTATCCGAAAAGCTAGAGAGGCACCATTTGTCCCCATGGGAATGGCATGTTTTGCAGCAATTGTTGCATATGGATTATATAGATTGAAGAGCAGGGGACATACTAAAATGTCTGTTCACCTGATCCACATGCGTGCGGCAGCCCAAGGCTTTGTTGTGGGAGCAATGACTCTTGGTATGGGCTATTCCCTGTATCAAGAATTCTGGGGGAAACCTAAACCTTAGAAGAGGAGATGCTGTCTTGGTTGTCTTGGTGGTGCTTGCTATAGTTAGACATCTCATATTGAGGTTATATGTTTATGCTGAAAATAAATTGTTTGGGTCAGACAAGAACATGGTAATTTGAAAATTGGCCTCCTTTCTTGCAGGCTTGATTTGCCTGGTGACCAAGTTACTGGTGACTAGTTCACTAGCTAGGTCATTCAGGGGAGTCAGACCAGCACAAAAGAAACATGTCACTTTTAAATACACTTGATAGTGGTACCTATCCACCTTCTTAAACTCTTCTGTTGAAATTAGTTCTAAAGAAGACAACATGCCAATCCTGAAAATGCTCCCAGTTGCTGCAGAATATCATATGCTTTTGATGTAATGTAGGAATCCTATTTACCCCAGTTAATTTAACTTTCTGACGGCCTTGTGGACTGAGTACTGTTTTATGGGCTGGTTGGCTCTTGAGGAACCCTTTCAGAACAGTGCATGGAATACACCATTACAAACCTCCCTGGAAGTCTGTGTGTGTTTTTAAACCAACACTAAAAAGCTGGTAACAGAGCCACTTTGAAGTAGTATTTATTTTAGAATCATAGTTATAAACATGAGAGTAACTTAACTTGTGGATCCCTTTTAGCTCTTTAGTAATTGCAGAATTATATTTTGCTGCTGTTAAATTAGAATAATTTTAAATTATTTTGAAACATGTATTTTAAGTGCTAATGTAAAGGTAAATGAAAAAACACTTTTAAAATGTGTGCAGTATGTTTATTTTCTCCAAAAGTATCATCAACTAAATAAAATCCCTATAATGGAAGTCATTGATGAGCAAGCTGGTTTGGTCAGACATTATACAAACTTTGGTATATCACAAAATGCTTTGTTGTACTTGTGAAATTCTCGTCTAACCTGAATTTACATTCCATGGTGATAACATGGTAAATGTAGTGTTATTAAAGTAAATGAACACATCAAAAAAAAAAAATCAACTGAGAGCCTATTAGAAAGGCATCTGTCTGGGTCCCTCCCTGGCTCAGTTATTCTGGGGTGGGGCCAGGGAAGGGGCATTTTAACAGGTCCCTGGGTGATTCTGATTGTTACTGGCTTCCAGAGACTGGTTTCTTTACTCAAGGATAGGTTAGTTCTGGGTGGTCAGGACACAACATAGGGAAGAATAAGACAGATCACTCCTGCAGAAATAAGTAAGTTTAGAATTTAGAACATAAGGATGGTTTGTCTTCTATTGAAATCCTCTGAAGAAAGCTTTTAAAATCTATATCTTCAAATGGCTCAGCTCTGTAGCAAACAAGCAACAAGTACAGCAATGCCATTTCTCTGTTATTTAAAAATCTGCTCAATAAAATTAAAAAAAAAAAAAAACTGAATCAAAAAATGGGCAGAAGACCTAAACAGACATTTCTTCAAAGATGAGCTGGCCATACAGATGGCCAACAAACACATAAAAAGATGCTCAATATCTTTAATTATTAGAGAAATGCAAATCAAAACTACAATGAAATATCAATTCACACCTGTCCAAATGGCCAACATCACAAAATCTACAAACAATAAATGCTGGAGAGGGTATAGAGAAAAGGGAATGTTCTTGCACTGTTGATAAAAATGTATCAATAAACTGGTAGAACCACTATGGAGAACAGTATGGAGGTTTCTTAAAAACGAAAAAGAGAACTTCCATGTGATCCAACAATTCTACTACTGGGAATATACCCAGAAAAAACTTTAATTCAAAGAAACATGCACCCCAATGTTCATTGCAGCACTATTTACAATAGCCAGGATATGGAAACAACCTAAAAGTCCATCAACAGAGGAATGGATAAAGATGTGGTACGTATATACAATGGAATACTATTCAGCCATAAAAAGGAATGAAACTGGGTCATTTGCAGATACATGGATGGGCCTAGAGACTGTCATACAGAGTGAAGTAAGTCAGAATGAGAAAAACTATTAACACATATATGTGGAATCTGTAGTTACAAAGCAGAAATAGAGATACAGATGCAGAAAACAAATGTATAGACCCCAAGGGAGGGAAGGGGTGCAATGAATTGGGAGATTGGGATTGACATATATACACTACTGTGTATAAAATAGATTACTAATGAGACCCTACTGTATAGCACAAGGAACTCTACCCAGTGCTCTATGGTGATCTAAATGGGAAGGAAATCCAGAAAAAGAGGAACTATATGTATACATATAGCTGATTCCTCTTCCTGATACTGGGAAAAATTGAAGGCAGAGGAGAAGAGGGTTTCAGAGGATGAGATGGCTGGATGGCATCACCAATGCAATGAACATGAACTGGGGCAAGCTTCAGGAGATGGTGAGGGACAGGAAGGCCTGGTGTGCTGCAGTCCATGGGGTCGCAAAGAGTTGGACATGACTGGGCAACTGAACAACAATATAGCTGATTCACTTTGCTATACAGAAGAAACTAACACAACATTGTAAAACAACTGTACTCCAATAAAAATTAAAAAATAACAAGTGCTCCCAAAAGACTGAGAAATTAAAAGAATAAAATCTGCTAAGAATTTTTAATATAGATTTTCTCATTTGGATGTTCCAGTACCCTTTAAAGTAGACACAATAGGTGACATTACCTCTGCTTTACTGATGAATAAATATGTCTAAGTTCATCTAAGTAGCAAGGAGGAAACGAAAGTCTACATTTTCTAAATCCTGGTACTGTGGAAGCAGAATGATATGGTTTAGACAGTGAGTTTCAGAGTCAGACAGACCTGGATGGAATCTTAGTTCCAATATGAACAGTGTGGTGACCTTGTACAATTTACTTGCCTTCTCTGAGTTTCAATCTTCTCATCTGTGGGATGGAGATAATAGTACCTTCCTCATGGGGTTGTTGTGCAGATTAAATAATTTTTTAAATGTCTGGTACATAGTTGCTGAGTAAGTATACATACTTAAAGGTTTAAGTAGAGAAAATGATCTTCTCCATATGTAACACATACCAAAGCTGGGATATGATTCCAATTAATAAGGATAATATTGATAGAATTTTGATCTTCTAGGTTGCCTAGCAACCACAACTAACATAATACCACAAGCTACCAGAGTTGTTTTAATGAAATCAGGAATTCAGCTGCTCTTAAGGAACTGAACATTGTAAGAAGACAGAAGGATTCTCCTATGAATTTGGAGTTGTGCCGGACATCTTAAACAACCCCTCAGTCAAGAAATCCTCCACTTCTGTTCCCCTAGGCGACATCTGTTAGAACATCTGTTGTCCTGGATAGAGTGAGGATGGAAAAGAGAGGACTTGTTCCTCTGTATCAGTGTGTTCAATCCACATTCCCTTAGTGCCAAGGGTCTGAAATACAAAAACATTTGTCTTTGCCCTTTAATAATTTTGGAATCAAGAAGAGGAAATGAGTCAGTGTTGAACAGTAAAACAGAAGATTATTTCATGAGTGGCTTTCTATGTCTATGTCCCTGGTGGTATTCTAAGCATAATGAACTGAACTGGACGAGCAGATAGAGCCTGTCTCAAATATCCACTGTTAGGATTATTATTTTCCTGGCAAACCGTCCTGGCAGATTATTCAACTGGTCTCCCAACACATTAAATCAGATCTGCAGCCTTGAAAGACACACTGCCTGCTGGGACGAGCATGAAGCTGAGCGGAAGAGGACTTGAACTTCCAGTTTTGTGACTTACTGTGACTTCTACCTGAAGCAAGTTACTTAACCTGCCTTGGGCTCCACCTTTCTCATTTGTAAGCTGAGCATGACGGTTTAGATACTGCCTCGCTCGTGGCAGTAAGTGTGATGCTGTGAGATAATAAATGTACACGTTCTGAACCCGTAACTGCCATTTCAAGTTAATCTTCATCACTGTGCCACCCAATTTATATCACATTTAGTTGAGCATTCTTGTGTCCGCCTTTACATGTCCTTATTCCTTTGAACTCAGGCTCTGACGATGTAAAGAGTAAAAAGGGGAAGTATGTTTATTTGCACTTTGTCTCCATCGTTTGTATCCCCATGTGTTAACTTCTTTTGCAGGGAAGATCAACTACGTAAGAAATCCATTGTGCTCCTTTGGCATTCCAGCATTTATTTACCGCAAAACATGACTTCAGGCCCACAGGCTTTGACACAGGCAGCTGGTTGATGAGTCGTATTCAGCATTCATACAGGGCTGCTGGCACATGGCAGAGGAACACTCGGGCTTGTCACCTGCCCCTGTCAGTTCTTCTTCTAATAAAGTACATCTGTTTTGGTGACTGAATAAAAACACACCAAGTGGAGAAAGCCTGGGTGTGGAGCAATCTAATCAGGGCAAGTCAGCACTCTTTGTTGAGTGATACAGGATCAAGGGTAGGAAGGTGGTTTGGTGGCAGCTTACTGAAACAGAAGCTGACTGGAAAGGGCCAGAAACAAAGTTCCTCATATAATTATAATGGGTCACACTCCAGGAATGCAGGTGGCCCAGTATATTATTCCCCAAGTCAAGAGTTTAAGGGGTAAGATTCCAATAAACTCTGAATTACCACAAACATAATGCTAAATTTCACATTAGCATCATTTTAGCAATTTGTTGAGGATTTTACATTTCCAGGAGGTTCAAATCCAAGTTCAGAGCTCCACTGGTAGTGCTTTTTAATATTGCTTTTGTGGCTATTTGCTTGGCATCTTGAGGCATTAACTTAAAATACTTGAGTTTTAAAAGTAAAACAGCAGGGAGACTGACATTTGCGGTCTGCATGTCACACTTCTCAACTACTCATTGTATTTTTAAAAAATGTTTCTTTGTTGTGAATATGCAGTGATATATGACTTTGGGTTTTGTTTAAAGAAGAGAAGGGAAACATGTTCAGAGTGTCAGTCGGCCTTGAGTCTCACCCCTCACAGAGGGATGGGTGGAGTGATAATTAGAGGGATGCAGAATGTTTGCATTTAAAAGCAGCATAAGTAGAAATAATACGGTTGTAAGTTATAGTTCTGTGTTATTTTTTCTTGTTTTAATGATTCACCTGGTGATGTTCTTAAAGTCATTCCTTGCTGAGAAGAGAATCACTATCCAGGATGAAAAACCAGGAACTTGAGCAGTATCAGCTTCTTTATTTTCATCTCTAGTTCTGTTGGTAGTAAAATGCTGGTCCTTTTTTTATTTCAGCTAAGTCATTTTCACCTCTGTAGGTACTTTTTTTCTATAAGACTAGATCTATGTTATTTGGTATTTTATTACCAGGTGTTCTGGAAAAAATCTATCTCAAAAACAATATAGCACACAAGTTCAAGGTTCTTGAATGTTATCTTGGTTTCAAAAAAATCAATCCAATGAATGCTTCATATTGAAACCATTCATTGTTAAGAAACTTGGTGATAAATGATATCTATCCTACAACTCTGTCATCATAGTTAAATCTCTCCTGAATGAGATCACATATTAGCATTTTTACCATATGGCTGAAAGGGTAGAGAATATATGTGCAGAGGAACTAGTCACTAACATTTTTGACCATCTGGCAAATAAATGTGTAAGTTGCAGGAACTGTAATATTATTTATTTAGTTATATAGATGCAACCGTTAGCCTGAAAGAGCCTCTAATACAGTAAAGGAGAACTGAATTTATATTTCTCAAATAATTTTGATCTAATTAAACATTTTCACAGTCTACCATGTACTCTTAAAACCTGACTCCTAATGGTGTGTTTCTTACATTTATTGATTAGGGCTCCTTACGGTGACTATTTTAAAATCTCTCTCACGAGAGACCTCATGATTGGATCTGGCATGCAGGCTTACATGCTGAAGTTCTGCTCTGCCATCAACCACTGTGTGGCCTAGGATAAATTAGTCTCTCTGAGCCTCAAATTCTTCATTTGTAAAGAGTGAATAACGTATTGTCAAACAACATCTCTAAAAGGGTGGGCCATGGAAGACGTGAATTGATGCATCAGAATCATGTGGGGAGCTTGTTCAAAGTACCAACACTGAGGCCCCACACTTAGAGATTTCTGACTCAGTATATCTGGAAACAGTCTATAAATCTGCATTTTTAGTCACTATCATGAAAGATTCTGAGGTGCACTGAATTACTGTTATAGAAAGCAGCTGATTATAGCACTTAGCTTTCTTGAAAAATACATAGTTAGCTAATTGTAACAAATACTAAAATTTCTGTAAATTATTTATAATTAAGCCTAACTTGAAAATATGCATTTTTTCTATCCTAGAAATGTAATACTTTCAGTATTTGTATTGAATATATTTTAACTTCATAGAAAGTAGGATGTCAACTTGAATAAGTAAAATGCTGGTGATTCATTAAATACACTTCTCAATTCTGTTTAATTAGAATCCTGTTTTTATTTCTTACATGGGCAACAACAACATATTTGTCAGCTAGAACTCAATGAGAAGCCCAGATGAACTTAAGGATGCTAGCATGGGATTCTTAGTTTTTCAAGATCCACAAACACCAAACCCATAATCACCCGAGCTCCAGTGTCTGGGCTTTCTCTGGTTTTGTGAAGACTCAACTCTGATGATGGAAAAGCAAAGGACTTAATTATTTGCTTTGATATTATTTAATATCAACTGAAAAGTGAACCAGACAGTACTACGGCCATGGAAGGAAATTCAAGTTTATGGAAGAACCTAATCGATGAACACCCTGTCTGCACCATCTGGAAGCAGGAGGCTGAAGGAGCCATCTATCATCTAGCCAGCATTTTATTTGTAGTAGGTTTCATGGGTGGCAGTGGATTCTTCGGGCTCCTTTACGTCTTCAGTCTGCTGGGATTGGGTTTTCTCTGTTCTGCTGTCTGGGCCTGGGTGGATGTCTGTGCAGCCGACATGTTTTCCTGGAATTTTATACTGTTTGTCATCTGCTTCATACGGTTTGTTCACATTGCCTATCAAGTTCACAGCATAACCTTTGCCCGAGAATTTCAGCTGTTGTACAGCTCCCTCTTCCAGCCTCTGGGGACCTCTTTGCCTGACTTCAGAACTATTGCTATGAGCTCAGAAGTGGTTACTCTGGAAAAGGAGCACTGTTACGCCATGCAGGGGAAAACCTCCATCGACAAACTCTCCCTGCTTGTCTCAGGAAGGTTTGTACCCTTGGCACTTGTGTGTCTTTCTGCTTTATTACTTACTAACTTTTGTTTCTTTTCTTCCTATCTCAACATTGCATAGTCCTCAGCAGCATTTAGTACTCTGAGGCATGAGAAACCCTTGACGCATGAGTCGTTTACATAGGCATTTAGAATACATGGTACCATTTACTTGAAGGAGGATATAATTTAGTCTTAATATTTCTTTGTAGAAATCAAAGGTATGAATTGGTTTGTCTGGATATGCTATTTGTTTCCAAACTAATCACTTAGAGTCAAGAAAAAGATGATGCCAGTTTGAATGAATAGAATACTTATAGTTATTTAGCATACAAAGTATTTGAAACTTTCTATTAGGGCATTCTTTTAAGTAATAGAGAACATTTAAATTTTATAATGATCACTTTTTTTTTCAGTAATTTCTAGCAAATGCCCACTTGCTCAAAGGGGAAGTGTACTACATATAAATTTTGAAAAAAAAGTTTGGGGGAGAAATAGGAATGTGATTATTCATGTTTTTTAAAAGGTTAAATAGTTTACAGAGGTATTTCCAGTGGTACGTCTTTATGTTCTTCAGAGTTCTACTTAATTTAAAATCTGACTGAGTGCATTTAAACTTGTAATTGTAATATATTATACACACCTAAATGGGCACATATTAATTGATGAATTTTCTGATGAATTTCACCCACTGTTCCAGAATCCTAACTATGGGAGGAACAGCAGTACATAAATTTTACAGGAGATTTTTGTCACTTATTATAATGTATGAATTTAATATTTTGCCCTTCAAGATTTTAAAAGCCAAAAGAATCATCAGAGATCAGAAATAGTGTTCCCTGCCCTTGTCACCAATTTAATTCTTTCTCCTTCCCTCCTGACTGATGTCCTTTGTGTCTGGGTAGGATCAGAGTGACAGTTGATGGCGAATTTCTGCATTACATTTTCCCCTTCCAGTTCCTGGATTCTCCTGAATGGGACTCACTGAAACCCACAGAGGAAGGCACTTTTCAGGTAAGGGATAACTGGACCACACTGGGAACACTGCCTCTTTCAACCAGATAAACGCTGCCTGTTTAAAAACAGGCAAACAAGCAAACAGAGCAGCAGATGACATAGGAGTAATTTATACTTAACTTTGGAATGTACTTGGTAGCATGCATGTCTTCCCCATTCTGCTTGAGTCTTACTGATTAATGTCACTTTATAGGTCCAGCAACAAGGAGAAGATTGGGTATCCCATAGGACAGAAAGAAGTCTGTGATAAATATTCTTAAATTTTCCTTTGCTTAACTGAGTACATGGGAATTAAAATATAATTAACTGATATTTGACTCTAAACACTGCCACCTGTCACAGTTTAGAAAAACACCAAGAATGAAAATCTGTCCTTATGACAAAATAAGTGATTTTTAAAATTCAAAATGTGATGAATTTCAGTTGTTTTCTAGCAACAAAATGCTAAACAAAATGTCATTACTATGCTGCCATATCTGGTAGTATTAAAAGATAATCCTTTCAGTAGGTTCTATTATGGCATTTGTTTTCCTCTGGTTAATTCATATAACATACATGTGTGTTTTATATATATAGAATCATACACATATGTGGATTAGGTTAATTATATTCAGTACTACAGGAAATGGATTAGGGTTAAATGTCCACAGTCTTCAGGACAGACATGGAAATATTTCCCCAACATTAGCCAACTTTATTACTTTTTAATATCAAGTAGCTCTCACTTTAATAAAATGTAAAATATAGATATCTAAATTTAGAAACAGATGAACTGGAGATGGGCACAACATTGTGATTATTCATGTTATAAATTACATACATAGTAATAAATTTTGTACTTTTGCTATGTTTTATGATATACTGTGGGTTTTAACATTAAAATCAGCATGAGAAATTCATTTAAAATTTGGGGCCAAGAAAAAGGGCAGGCCATTTCTTGCTTCCTAACCTCTGTTTATGTGTGGTCTTATGTTTTTTTAGGTAACCCTCACAGCAGAAACTGATTGTCGATATGTGTCTTGGAGGAGAAAGAAATTATACTTGCTCTTGGCTCAGCATCGTTATATCTCCCGCCTGTTTTCGGTTTTAATTGGCAGTGACATTGCAGATAAACTCTATGCCTTGAATGACAGGGTGTACATAGGAAAAAGATACCATTATGATATTCGGTTACCCAACTTCCTTCAAATGTCAAGTCCTGAAATGTCCAAGTCATCCCTGACAGAACATTTTCAGAATTCCAGACGATATTGTGATAAATGACATCGAAGTCTTAAGTTTTATAATTATAAAAGACTCTCTTCATCATTCCCCAAATGAAATAGCAAAATATAGCAAACTGAGCTCACTAATATTTTTATAAATCCAACTCAGAGGCAAGATGCCATTGCCAGCTGTTTTATTCACCTTAACTTGTACATTGTGAATAAATTTTACAATTTTTTTTTCTGTATTTCTCATTGGAATATATGGAGGGGGGTGAAAAAACTGTGGGCACTTTTGTCCTTTTCTGTACCAGAACCGGGAGAGTGAAATTTTGCATTCTCAAGTATGTCCTCAGATTTAGGGAAATCTGCTGCTGTGCCCTACTGAGTTAGGTGCCACTTCTCAAGAAGCAGCCAGTAAGTACTCTCAGCAGGCGAGTGGGTAGCTACCTCCACATCAGTGCTGCCAGAATTTTGCTTCAACCTCTGATGAAAGCAACATGTGTTACTGTGGGGTAGGCAGCAATTATTTATTTTAAATGTGAAGTTATTTAACATGAGTAGAAAGGGGAAGAAATGTTTGCATCTCTTGAGATGATAGTATGGCAATCTTAGAGACTGTTTTATTACTACAAATAATTTATCAGCTTAATCATGACTAACATATATTAAACAGAGGCATTTCATGAAAAGCTGCATACTAATTACTGAGTAAAAAGAATACTTGTGAATCAATAGTAAAAATGTAGCAGAGGATCTCAATTTTACATGTTCGGTTCTAAGGGCAAGAGGTGTGGTCTGACTGGATGGTGAGGGACTCCTAATGAAAGCTTTACCCACCGCCAGGGGCAGGCAGGTGGTCAAACTTCTAGCCATTCCTTCAGCTCTGTAAAGAGACAGATCTGATCCCTATCTGGAAAATTGGTTCTCTGGAGCTCACATGCAAGCCGTGTTCTTTGGTAGAGACATACAGCATCCTACAGCTAGCAAGTATATCCTGAGTACCTACTGTGGACTTCCCTGGTAGCTCAGATGGTAAAGAATCTGCTCCCAGTGCAGCAGACCCAGGTTTGATCCCTGGATTGGGAAGATCCCTAGAGAAGGGAGTGGCAACCCACTCCAGTATTCTTGCCTGGAAAATGGACAGGAGAGCCTGGTGGGCTACAGTCCATGGTATCGCAAAGAGTTGGACACCACTGAGCAACTAACACACTGTTGCTCCAGGTGCTGACCTGGACACTAGGAATATTTCAGGTAACAGAGATCCTATCACTCACAGAGCTCACATTCTGGAGGTGAAGGAGACAGAAAATAAATCAGAAACACCTAGAGACAGAAAGAAACAGTACTGTAGAGAAAGATAAACCAGAGAAGGTGGTTGGGATGGGGCACTGCAATTTTAACAGTAGTCAAGGAAGGCCCGAGAGAGAAAGGTGATGTTTGAGCAAAGACCTGAAGGAGGCAAACAAATGATGCATGCGGCTATTTGGGGAAACAGCAGTCTGGGCCGAAGGAAAGCACATGAGGTCTTTAGGCAAGAGCAGGAGCAGCTAGGAGGCCGGTGTGGCTAGAGCAGAAGGACTGCAAGGGAGAGGGCACAGAGGTCAATCGTGGGGCCTAATTAATTCATGGTAAGAACTTTGACTTTTACGAGAGAATGACCAGAAGCCACTGGAGAGTTTTAAATAGAAGAGTGATGTGATCTGCCCTATATTTTAATAGAATCACCTTGGTCAGTCTGCTGAGAATAGGCTGGAGGAGTCAGGACTGGTCGTGGAAGGGGAGATCAGGGTTCAGTGAGAGATGCTTATTAGACTGAAGCAGAGATAGCTGGAGGAGTCTAGAGTTCCAGAGAAAGGTCTGGGCTGGAGATAAAGATCTGGGAGTATTTCACGTGTGTGTGTTAATCACTCAGTCGTGTCTGACTCTTTGTGACCTTATGGTCTGTCCATGGAATTCTCTAGGCAAGAATACGGGGGTGGGTTGCCATTTCCTTCTCCGGGGGGATCTTCCAGACCCAGGGATTGAACCAGAGTCTCTTGCACTGCAGGCAGATTTTTTACCATCTGAGCTACCAGGGATTAGCTGTTTATTTGTTTTTTTTTTTTCACATGTAGATGATATTTAAAACCATGGGACTAGATGAGATGGTCAAGGGAGTGAACATAGGTTCAGAAGAAGAAAAGGTCTGGGGACTTTTCCTTGGGCCTCTCCATTGTTAAGAGGATGGGGTAGCAGAGGAAGAGTTGGCAAAGGATTCAAGAAGCAGCAGCTGGTGAGGAAGGAAGAAAACCAAGAGTGTGCAGTCCTGGATGTCAAGAGAAGAAAAGTGTTTCAAGGAGAAGGGAGTGGTGGACTGCCTCAAAGGTAGCGACAATCAGGTAATAGGAAGTCTGAGAATAAACACCTGGGTTGAGAAGCATGGAGGCCACCGATGAAGCTGACAGGAGCAGTTTCAGTGGAGTAAACTGGGGACAAAAGCTTGACTGATGCAGGCTGAGAGAAAATGAGAGGCACGAAATTGGAAGAGCAAGTATAATAATGCTTACCAAATTTTGATGTAAAGGGAAAGAGAAATAGATGGTAGCCTGAGCTGGAAGTGGGGTCAAGAAAAGAGGATGTTCTTATTGTATATATTTTTAATTGAGAAAAACAACGGGACTTCCCTGATGGTACAGTTGATAGGAATGTGCCTGCCAATACAGGGGACACGGGTTCAATTCCTGGTCCAGGAAGATTCCACACACCTTGGAGCGACTAAGCCGGTGTGCCACAACTACTGAGCCCAAGCACCCTAGAGCCTGTGCTCCACAACAAGAGAAGGCACTGTAACGAGAAGTCCGCGCTGCGTAACTCAAGAATAGCCTATGCTCCCAGCAACCACACAGAGCCCACACAGCAACAAAGACCGAGCATGACCTAAATAAATAAATGAGCAAATTTAAAAGAAGAAAGAAAAATAAGGGCATATTAGTATGAGGGTGGGGATGATCCAGAAGAGAAGGGTGAACTGCTGGGGTGACGACCTTGAGCAGATGAGTCAAAGTCAATCAAGCACAGACAATCATTAGTTAAGGTGAGAAGGCACAGTATATAGGAGTGTTGTTGCTCACAAATGAGAGATGTGATGGGAGCATATGAAAGTTCTCTCACAATTCTGTGTTCTCAGTGAGCAAGGAAGCAAAGTCACGGGGAGGAGGGGTAAGAAGTAGTGGGGTTGAGTAAAGTACATGATTTTCTCTGTATGTGCACCTGCCGTAAATGGGACAATATGATAGTCTGAACGAGTCTGGATGAGCTATTAAGCTTGGCGTGAACTAAATGGATAGTCAGGTGGTTCCTCTGTCTCCCAGCTACACACAGGCAGTGCTTACGAGCAGACACAATGGCACATGTCTGCCTGGTGCCACTGAAGGCCTTCAGGAAGCACCCATTAGCTTGTCAGCAGGCTTCACGATGGCTCTGGGAGAAATTCTTCTCTTTGTGCCTATAAGACTGCACGGTATTAAATATTAACATACAGAGTACCCCAACGAGCAGTCACACCTTAAGTTACTACCAGCTAATGGAACGACAGGGGTTAATTATCAGATAGCTTTCTAACCATGAAAGTCAACTGAGAACAAAGCCAGGCAGAGATGAGATAGACTTCTGGCTCAAATCATGTGGCAGAGGGAGGAAAAGAATTCCTAGTCAAGTTTTCCAGAAATGAAATCAATTTTAGATGAGGAAGAAGGAGTACAAACGTAACAGGCTGAACCTAAGAGATGCTATCAGACCTCTTCATCTTCACACTTGGGTTAGCCTGGCACCATCCCTCGGTATTAACAGATCGGCTATTACTCAATACCTTGGTTGCACCCAGCTTTTCTCACTTAAAAAATAAAAAACCCTATAGTGACCTCCAGGGATCCACTCTGTATGTTTGCTTTGAAGTGTCTAGCAAACAGCACTTTACCATCTCTAAATATTCTAATCAACCCAGATGGAAAGAAGAAAGCAGTGATATACTGGAAGTGTATCCTGGAAGTGCAATATCACAGTGCATTTAAATTTAATCTCTATTAAAAACTAGGCTCAATTTAATCTCAGTCTAATTGTTTCCAGCCCTAAATTCCTTTGATTCATTTATTGTTGGTAATAGAGCAGTAAGATAAGGAACCAGCTGCTTTCTTGTGTTAAAAATGCTTTGTGCAGGGCACTCAAAGTCGGTGCTCTGGGACAACCCAGAGGGATAGGGTGAGAAGGGAGGTAGGGGGCTGTTCAGGGTTGGGGGGGACACATGTATATCTATGGTTGACTCATGTTGATGTATGGTAGAAACCATCACAATATTGTAAAGTAATTATCCTCCAATTAAAATAATTTTAAAAATTCACAATTTAAAAAAACTCCAAAAAACAAACAAAAATGCTTTGTGGCTTTGTACACAAAATATGTATATGCAAAAATAAGTGGAGCACCTTGTTCACAAAGAATAAAGAATTTCACGATTAAGACAGTACAGCATTTATACCAAGTGTGGAGCTTTCATAGCCTCGGGCTCTCTGTGACTGTATAGGACCCAGGCCCATGAAGCTGGCACAGGCCAAGAACGGTCCCTCTGACTTGAAGGAAATGGGGTGATCGCTTTGTGATTTTTCTGTGCTAAATTTCGTGGTCAGGAAGAACTGAGAAGTAGCCTGAAGGGGAAAGGGTGGGTCTCTGGCTTAAAATGCACCCATAAACACTCCCACCCCAGGCACCAAGGCCAGTTCCCAGAGGCTGCAGGCCCCAGTTACACAGCTTATGTCACTTAGATGTTTGGAAGCTTCCCACCCTCTTGGGACAGGATGTGGGGCAGAGCTAGACTTTCTAACCTGATCTGACCTTTGTGCACATATGAAACGGGACCAGTGGGATTTTCCCTGGCTCTGTACCCTCAGGAACCCAAAATGCTGACATGTATGTACCATAAAGAATAGTACAATGCGCTCAGCATTCAGAGGTGGAAGAATTTTCTCTTTCTTTCAACAGAGGAACAGAAGGAAATTCATTTTCTCTCTGCTCATCTGAATAAGCTGTGGATGTCATACTGTTACACTGCATAGAACCAGAAGGACAGAATTGATTTGACAAAGTAGTTACAAAGTGAAATCCCTCAACTAAGCTGGCAAGAGCCATAAAAAAACAGACTAGACACTGTCTTAAATATAAGAGCTATATACATACAACACTATGTACTTGAGTCCCCTGGTTTGACCAAAGGCTAAATATGTGTGCCATTGGATTGCACCTTCAAACTAGGTTCCATGTTCCATTATGTTGCCTATGGTTATCGAAGAAATAAATCTTCAAAAATGTTGCTCCCAAATTAATATTATTTTTAGTGAAAGACAGTTTTTACACAAATTTGAGAAATCAATGAATCTAATTCCATTATTTTTCTTCAATCTATCAAAAGTTAACATCAGTTCAGTTCAGTTCAGTCGCTCAGTCGTGTCCGACTCTTTGTGACCCCATGAATCGCAGCACGCCAGGCCTCCCTGTCCATCACCAACTCCCAGAGTTCACTCAGACTCACATCCATCGAGTCAGTGATGCCATCCAGCCATCTCATCCTCTGTTGTCCCCTTCTCCTCCTGCCCCCAATCCCTCCCAGCATCAGAGTCTTTTCCAATGAGTCAACTCTTCGCATGAGGTGGCCAAAGTACTGGAGTTTCAGCTTCAGCATCATTCCCTCCAAAGAAATCCCAGGGCTGATCTCCTTCAGAATGGACTGGTTGCATCTCCTTGCAGTCCAAGGGACTCTCAAGAGTCTTCTCCAACACCACAGTTCAAAAGCATCAATTCTTCGGCGCTCAGCCTTCTTCACAGTCCAACTCTCACATCTATACATGACCACAGGAAAAACCATAGCCTTGACTAGATGGACCTTTGTTGGCAAAGTAATGTCTCTGCTTCTGAATATGCTATCTAGGTTGGTCATAACTTTTCTTCCAAGGAGTAAGCGTTTTTTAATTTCATGGCTGCAGTCACCATCTGCAGTGATTTTGGAGCCCCCAAAAATAAAGTCTGACACTGTTTCCACTGTTTCCCTAAGTTAATGTAAATATCAATAAAATGCAAATATCAACATCATATGGACCTATTATAGTAAAATACAGGTTTAATTTGATATAACTATGTTTCAAGTTCAAAAATCTTACAGGAATGGAAAGATGTAGCAAGAATGAAATAGTAGTTACTTTAGCACTTGGTCACCGCACTGAGTATTTCCATCATTTTAATGCTGGATTGTACATTTGCATATGATATCAGCATGGTTTCAACATAATGAAGTTTTATTATTATGCTAAATTTGACTAGCTTTAAAACCTGCTAGCTATTAAAGATTGACAGGAAACTTTTTTTGCCCCTCAGAATAGATAATTTGTGTTTTGAACTATAATTTTTCCCTTTACTCCCTTTCAAGCCTTGGTGATCTTAATAAATGTAATTTTATTTATAGGAGTCCAAAAATATTTATTTCTACATAATTTTATAGTAGAACTTTTACCTTCACTTAACACCAGATATTTTAGGTCATCTAACTTGAGATTACCTCTCTTATAAATTTATCTCCCACATTATTTAATTACAAAATAATATCTTACCTCTATTTAATGCTTTATAGTTCATAACACATGCATGTACACAAGGTTTCATTTGCTTGTTCCTTTGAAGAATTCCATTTTATGATAAAGATTAGAGAGGTTGCAATCAAACTCATAAGTTTTACACAGCAAAGGAAACCAGAAACAAAATGAAGAGAGAACTTAGAGAATATTTTTAAATGATGTGACGAGCAAGGGTTTAATTTCCAAAATATACAAACAGCTCACACAACTCAGTAACAAAAAAAAAAACAAAACAACAATCCAGAAAGATGGGCAGAAATAGACATTTTTCCAAAGAAGACATATAGATGGCCAATAACCACAGACAAAGATACTCAACATTCTTAACTGTTAGAGAAATGAAAATCAAGATTACAATGAGGTGTCACCTCACACTCATCAGAATCATCATCATCAAAAAAAATCTACAAATAATAAATGCTAGAGAGAATGTGAAGAAAAGGGAACCCTCCTACACTGTTGGTGGGTATGTAAATTGGTATAGCTACTATAAAATTGGAGAACAAATTGGAGAACAGTATGGAGGGTCCTTAAAAAACTGAAAACAGCGCTACTGTATGACCCTGCCATCCCACTCCTGGGCACACATCTGGAGAAAATTCCAATTTGAAAAAATACATGCAACCTGATGCTCACAGCAGCACTATTCACAACAGTCAATTCATGGAAGCTACCGAAATGTCCATCAACAGGTGAAAAAAGAAAATGTGGTATATACACATACACAATGGAATGTTACTCATAAAGAATGGTTAATGCAATCTGTAGCAACATGATGGACTTAGAGATTATCATACTGAGTGGAGTAAGTTAGAAAGACAGACAATTACCATCCGATATTACTTACATGTAGAATCTAAAATATGATACCAATGAACTTACCTTTTGAAACAGAAACAGACTCACAGACATAGAAAACAACCTTATAGTTACTAAAGGGGGAGGAGGGTGGGGGAGGGATAAATTGGGAGCCTAAGATGAGCAGATACAAACTATTATATATTAATTAAATAAACAACAAGGTCCTACTGTACAGCACAGGGAACTATATTCAAATCCTATAATAAACCATAATGGAGAAGAATTTTCAAAGCAGGCTAAAAAAAGATTAGAGAGGCTGAATCACAGTGAATGGTGACACCCAACTCAAGCCAGTTCTTCCAAATCAGTGTCCTTGTGTTTTCCATGCTACACCAGCCACAGTGCTACTAAGTGACCTGAGAGAAGTAAAATGCCCCCAGTTGGAACTGAAAGAAAACTCAAAGCCAAAATGCTAGTTACACACTGCTGAATTAGTTAGTGACAGTATGGGGAACATCATCCAGACATGAACCTTCTTCTAAATCATCAGCGACGACCTTGAGCTCAAATGTGGTTTACGAGCAAAAAGTGCAATTAAACGTAACTCTGTTAAAATGGCTATAACTTTATATAATAAGAAAACATGGCCAAGCTTCTTTGATGCTGTTTAAATTACTTCTTTAAACTCTGAATCTGTCCAGTTTCATTTCAGATATTTTCATGTCTCCTGAAATTTTACTGAGAAGGGTTTCCTATCTTAGGCCATCTCCCCTACTTACGTTCCAGGTAAACTAATTCAGTGTTCCTTGTGGTGCTATTTCTCTCTTTCCTAAGAGGGGATAAAATCTCATGTACAATGAAACTCTGTAAACTGAAGTTTTTTCAAACGGTAGCTAGCAAGGTCTCCAAGACAGAGAGGATATTTTTTGATGTGAAGTAAGTTGGGATTTCTGAAGATCATGGAATATATCTGAAGTGGGAAATAACTCAGTTCATCTGAGATAAAAGTTTAGCTGATGCACAAGCATAATGTCTATTTTTCTGAGAAAAAGAATTCTGTTTTTAAACTCCTCTACTAGTTTACATCTTGCTTACCATTTGGGAACCAGTGCCTGGCATATGGCAGCTGCTTTGTAAATATTTGCTGAGTATAAGGAAAGTAATTGCATCTGTTCTTGAATCCATATCAGAATTTTGACAGCGAATCCCCCTTTTAATTTGACTTGAGTAATGCAATGCTATCAATGATTTTGTCATGAAACAAAATGTAAGATTTGTAATAATGTCATTTTTTCTGTATGTCATTTTCTCTGAGACAGAACTGGTATTCTTCTAAACGACTTTCAAAGTCACATTTTTCTTCCCAATATCATTGAAGAGAGTTGAATAGCACTTGTTCAGGATGCAGTTATTGGTTTTCAGGTTCCAAGATCATTCTTTGGACTGAAAACCTGTAAGCAGATTTAGCTTAGAGACTTCAGTGCTGGTAGCATGTAACAGATTACTGTGTTCCCTGTAAGGAATTCCATTTAAAGTAATAAATAATATAACTGGTCTCTGTACTTTATTTTTCTCAAAAACGTGTAACTGTGACCTCACTTGAAGCCAATCTCCATACTTGTACTGTAATTATATTTTTCTGTGAAAAGTTACCCTGGTCTGCTACTGCTGCTGCTAAGTTGCTTCAGTCATGTCAGACTCTGTGTGACCCCATGGACGGCAGCCCACCAGGCTCCCTTGTCCCTGGGATTCTCCAGGCAAGAACACCGGAGTGGGTTGCCATTTGCTCCTCCAATGCATGAAAGTGAAAAGTGAGAGTGAAGTCGCTCAGTCGTGTCCAACTCTTAGCGACCCCATGGAAGGCAGCCCACCAGGCTCCTCCGTCCATGGGATTTCCCAGGCAAGAGTACTGGAGTGGGGTGCCATTGCCTTCTCACCCTGGTCTAGTGCTTAGTATATAGCAAGTGCTCATTATTTTTTTTTTTTTTGGAAAAAAATGAATAAAATATATAGCAAGTGTAAACTGAAGAGACATTGATCAGACATGTAGAAAACATACCTATCCTTTAACTTGTCAATTGATTTCATCCTGCTCTCACCTCCTCTTCCCAGTGACGGCAAAATATACTTGACACTATCACTTAAAACCCTTGGACCGCAAGGAGATCAAACTAGTCAATCTTAAGGGATATCAACCCTGAATATTCACTGGAAGGACTGATGCCGAAGCTGAAGAACTTGGGCAATCCGGCAGATGGTGAGGGACAGGGAGGCCTGGCATGCAATAGTCCATGGGGTCGCAAAGAGTCAGACACAACTGGGCAACTGAACAACAACAACCACTTAAAAAGTAACTTCTTCCCATCTTAAATGACCATTTAAAATGAACTCATGAGTCATTCTGAGTTTCTCTTCTTGATCCAGGAGGTGCAGAGGCAAATTTATAAGATATCAGGCACAGCAGGAGGGCTGCTTCATTCTCTCCGTGTGCTATGAGTCCTCCTTGGATTGATGGCAATGCTGCTTGGCAACCTGGCCTCTGGGATGGAGGCCCCCAGTGTCCTCCAGTTGCCTCTGACATTGAGCTCTCTGCGCTCCCCCACTACTGCTACTTCCTGACCCCAGGCACTTGCCACCATTCAGACCATTTAAGAATGAGCATCTCAGGGTTAACATCACTTTTTCTCACCTTCCAAACCTATCTTTTCTACCCTCCAAACCTAACTTTTCCATCTAATAAAATAAATATTTTATTATGTTTTATATATGCATATATGTTCCTGTTCCAGCATAAATCATCTAGATGGTAAGCGGGCAAGGGGGAGGAAGGTAGTGATGGGGAACGTGAGGGTGAGCAGGGAGAGAAGGGTCACTATTATAATGGAGAGGTCATCATAGCTCGAATAAAGTCATTTTCAATCTAGCAGAATATTAAGTGTTATTTTATTTATTAATATTTCATTAGAAAGATAGCATGATTATTTATTTTGCTATATCCACCATTCATAGCAATTTAGGTTGTAAAACACCATTTTAAAAATATTCAGTAGTTCTTCTATTGGAAGATAATATTTGAAAGCAAATGAAAGTATTCTATCAGCTAACATAGGTACCATGGAGACATGAAAGATAAATCAGACACACCTCTACCCACCAGAAACTTACAAAATGGAAGGAAAAGCAAGGCTTGTACATAAACATATAAAATGGAGCAAGTAATAAAAGCCACAACAGAGGCACAAACTGTTCTGGGGAACCCACTTCTGTGATATCACTTTAAAACACATGGTAACACATGCCAACATGTTAAGCCATTAATAATTTCAGTACTAAATGCCAAGGTATTTTAATGACTTAATCATATGGCATCTTATAATGGTCATTAATACTAACATTTTCTACTAGATATTTTCCTACTCAACATCAATTATCTAGGTATTAGAAATGTTAATTATTCATTAAACAGTCATATGATATCATCTACAAGATTTCCTGACTCGTGTTAGAATGTTCTGCTGCTCTCAGGTGCCATTTTCTGAGCTTATATTCATTACACTTCTCTTCAGATAATTTAAAGCGGTATAGTTGATATAAAGACATGAAATCCCTAAGTTGTAGCATACAGTAAAACTGCATAAGAATAGTTTTGTATACGGCATATAAACCAAAATGGTGTTCTGTTGGAAAATGTGCTAACCAAGGAGTTCCAATCCTCCCCTACTCTAAAGAGACTCAATGCCTGCAAAATCTATCTTTTCAAATCATGACCTTTTTTTTTTCCTATGTAAGTGTGTGAGGTTTTCTGTAGTTTTCAAGCCAAACATCACTGTCATCATTTTCTGCAGCCCTCAGTTCAGTTCAGTTCAGTTCAGTCGCTCAGTCGTGTCCGACTCTTCGCAACCCCATGAATCGCAGCACGCCAGGCCTCCCTGTCCATTACCAACTCCTTGAGTTCACTCAGACTCACATCCATCGAAGTCAGTGATGCCATCCAGCCATCTCATCCTCTGTCGTCTTCTTGGACTAAAATATATTATATCATTTTTTATGCCAAATGATAAAGCTGCTGGTATGTGGCTCATAAATATTTTATTAGGTTTTATATATGCATAAGCTAGTGAGGTGTCTTATTTTCATGAATTTATTACAACAATTAAAGTAGTCATAATAATAAAAATTTGCATTTAAATAATTCTTTTCTCTTGGGAACTCTGAGTGCTTTTGCACATCAATTAATGCCAGATGACAGCATCATTATTCCCAACTTTATTTTATTATTCCATCTTTATAGTATGTTGCTTTGGGTTTTTGTTTCTAGCCAATGTCAATTACTGGGCTGGCTGTTATCAGGCCTCCAAAACCAGGTTTTTTGAGGATTAATTACATAACAGAATGATAGTGCTCAGTAGAAATTCTATGACTGAAAGATTTGCTTTCACTAGATATAGATCAAAAGTCATTCCCTGGCTTTACTTTCAATCAAAATCTTATCTATACATTCAAATTACACATTAAGAATTGCTATAAGCTGTTTTTCTATCATTAACAACTTTTCCTTTCTAATCACCAAATTAATTATTCATTTAAAAAGCTACTTATACACTAAAAACAGTATTTTTAGAAGTATCATCCTTGGGGTTGTAGCATTTTTCTTCTCTAGAAGTAAAGGTACTTACCATGGGATTCATAGACAGGCTTCAAGGGGTCTGTCATTTTCTAGAAATTCCCAAAAGGGAAAGAACAAAACACAAGAGAGGTCTTGGCAGTAGTTGTTGCCAGATTTTTGAACCTGCGCTTGTGGGAGATCCGTCTGGGAGGGATCCATTTCTGTTTTAAGGATCCAACACAAGCCAGGCCTTGAGGCTTCTTTGGGATTTGACTGTGATTTTGATATTTCTCTGATTCTCTTTTCACACTTTAAAAAAAAAATCACTATTCTGTTATGCTTAGTTACTTATAATAAATTCTTCTTTTGGAAGTAACTTTCTGAGAGATTAGGAAATCCTATTAAATGCTTCATCTATGGCCTTTGTTATTTTAATATTTAAAACAAATAATTCACAAATGCAACTCTGCTGTTTTAGAAGGAAAGTTATGGAAGGAAAAACAGACAGAGGGAGTAGCAAGGGTTCTAGTTTCTGCCTAGAGTTGTTGTGTGCACATTTCTGTCAATGCCCACACAGTGAATTACTGTAACTTAGTTCTCTAAGAGCCTAGTTTCTAGAATCTGTTCTAGTACATATTTTATGAATCTGCTTCTGAAGCCAATATCTCCTTTCTGGCTACTCCGAGGAAATCCCAAACACCAGATATTTTAGCACGAGTCAAAGTCTTGCAATCTACAAATTTTGTTTGAAATCTCTAGGTCTTGTATATGCTATGTTTCAGCTATTAGAGCAGGCCAATGACACTGAAGATGAAACTACATCTTCATTTCATATGTTCACAGAATATTTCAGCCATTTCATCAGGGAATTTTGATGATGGGAATTCTAATCATTCTTATTGACTGGGTGCCATGTGCAGTGCACTGTAAGTGGGGTGAAAAGGTGTACAATTAAGCTACCAAAAGATGGATGCCACACTCATTTTCTCTTATTGTATTTTCAGCCGCACCGCATGACAAGCATGTGGATCTTAGTTCCCCAGCCAGGGACTGAAACCAAGCCCCTGGCGTTAGAAGTGCAGAGTCTTAAACACTGGACCCCCAGGGAAGTCTGAGGCATTTGTAAAAACTTTAATTCTAAAGATTAGAATTTCCAAACAATTCTGTCAATTAAGAATTACCTTTGAAGTTTTACAAACAAGTAATTTAGGCTCAGAAAAGTTTAATAAATGATCTGAATTTACCCAGTTTACTAAATGTAAAACCATGATTCAAATTCAGCTGCTAATTCCAAATACCCTCCTCTTATAATTCACTGTTCTCTTAAAGTACTGGGTCACTTTTTTGAGTTTCAGTTAGATTTTGTTTCTTTTAAGGGTTGAACCCTTCCGGTAAAAGCTCATTGTTCAATGAACAAAGTATAATTCAACTTTTTAGGGAGCTCCTCCCAGAATGGAGTATTAGAAATATTTAGCCACTGTTTTAGACTGTGGGTCTTTGGGCTGCAACAGTTATATGAAAGATTATACCCTTTTGCTTCATTATTTCCTGTTTTTTATTTAGCCAAGATATAAAACATTTGTTCAGTGTATAACCTGAAAAAAATTAACCAAGTGAGTCAATGTAAAAAGCAGAAAACACACCTGGCTAAAATCCAAAATCATTATTGCAAAATTCAGACTTAAATTGAAGAAAGTAGAGAAAATCACTAGGCCATTCAGGTATGACCTAAATCAAATCCCTTACAATTATACAGTGAAAGTGACAAATAAGATTCAAGGGATTAGATCTGATAGACAGAGAACTATGGAAGGAGGTTCGTAACATTATTCAGGAGGCATTGAACAAAACCATCCCAAGGGATATGCAAAAAGGCAAAATGGTTGTCTGAGGAAGCCTTACAAATTGCTGAAAGAAGAAGAGAAGCAAAAGGCAAAGTAGAAAAAGAAAGATATACCCATTTGAATACAGAGTTCCAAAGATAGCAAGGAGAGATAAGAAAGCCTTCCTCAGTGATCAGTGCAAAGAAATAGAGGAAAACAATAGAATGGGAAAGACTAGAGATCTCTTCAAGAAAATTAGAGATACCAAGGGAACATTTCATGCAAAGATAGGCACAATAAAGCACAGAAATGGTATGGACCTAACAGAAGCAGAAGATATTAAGAAGAGGTGGCAAGAATACACAGAAGAACTGTACAAAAAAGATCTTCATGACCCAGATAACCATAATGGTGTGATCACTCACCTAGAGGCAGATATCCTGGAGTGTGAAGTCAAGTGGGCCTTAGGAAGCATCACTACGAACAAAGCTAGTGGGGGTGATGGAATTCCAGCTGAGTTATTTCAAATCCTAAAAGATGATGCTGTTAAAGTACTGCACTTAATATGCCAACACATTTGGAAAATTCAGCACTGGTCAGAGGACTGGAAAAGGTCAGTTTTCATTCCAACCCCAAAGAAGGGTAATGCCAAAGAATGTTCAAACTACGGTACAATTGCACTCATTTCACATGCTAAGCAAGGTCATGCTCAAAATCCTCCAAGCTAGGCTTCAACAGTACATGAACCAAGAACTTCCGGATGTACAAGTTGGATTTAGAAAAGGCAGAGGAACCAGAGATCAAATTGCCAACATCCGTTGGATCATAGAAAAAGCAAGAGAGTTCCAGAAAGACATCTAATTCTGCTTCATCTAATTCTGCTAAAGCCTTTGACTGTGTGGATCACAACAAACTGTGGAAAATTCTGAAAGAGATTGGAATACCAGACCACCTTGCCTATCTCCTGAGAAAGCTGTATAACTGATCAAGAAGCAATAGTTAGAACTGAACATGGAACAACAGACTGGTTCCAAATTGGGAAAAGAGTACATCAAAGCTGTATACTGTCACCCTGCTTATTTAACTTATATGTAGAGCAAGCACATCATGAGAAATGCCAGGCTGGATGAAGCACAAGTTGGAATCAAGACTGTCGGGAGAAATATCAATAACCTCAGATATGCAGATGACACCACCCTAATCACAGAAAGCGAAGAGGAACTAAAAAGCTTCTTGATGAAGGTGAAAGAGGAGAGTGAAAAAGCTGGCTTAAAACTCAACATTCAAAAAACTAAGGCCATGGCATATGGTCCCATCACTTCATGGCATACAGATAGGGAAACAATGGAAACAGTGACAGACTTTATTTTCTTGGGCTCCCAAATCACTCCAGATGGTGACTGCAGCCGTGAAATTAAAAGATGCTTGGTCCTTGGAAGAAAGGCTATGACAAACCTAGACAGCATAATTAAAAGCAGAGACATTACTTTGCCAACAATGGTCCATATAGTCAAAGCTATGGTTTTTCCAGCAGTCCTGTATGGATATGAGAGTTGGGCCATAAAGAAGGCTGAGTGCTGAAGAACTGATGCTTTCGAATTGTGGTGTGGAGAAGACTCTTGAGAGTCCCTTGAACTGCAAGGAGATCCAACCAGTCAATCATAAAGGAAATCAGCCCTGAATATTTACAGGAAGGACTGTTGTTGAAGCTGAAGCTCCAATACTTTGGCCAACTCATGAGAAGAGCCTACTCAGTGGAAAAGACCCTGATGCTGGGAAAGATAGCATGCAGGAGAAGGGGACAACAGAGGATGAGATGGTTGGATGGCATCACCAATTCAATGGACGTGAGTTTGCACAAACTCCGGGAGATAGTGCAGGACAGGGAAGCCTGGCATGCTGCAGTCCATGGGGTTGCAAAGAGTCAGACAGGACTGAGCGACTGAACAACAACAATGCAAGATGTTAACAGCAGGGGAAACTGAGCAAGGGAGAAAGGGGTACATAAGAGCTTTCTACACTATCGGCCTGATCATCTGTGAGCCTAAAACTGCTCTAACAAAACCAAGTCTATTATTTTTTTAAAAAGGAAAATAAATTTAAAAAACAGTTAGTGAGGTTGGTTTTCAAACTGGTCAATGAAAGAGTTAATGTAATATTTAATGAGCTTAAGTACAGAAAGAATCTAATCAAAAGGGAACCATCCTACACTGCTGGTGGGAATGTAAATTGGTGCAGCCATTACGGAAAAAGCAGTATGGAGGTTCCTCATGAAGCTTAGGAGAAGGCAGTGGCAACCCACCCCAGTACTCTTGCCTGGAAAATCCCATGGACAGAGGAGCCTGGTAGGCTGCAGTCCATGGGGTCGCTAACAGTTGGACACGACTGAGCCATTTCACTTTCACTTTTCACTTTCATGCATTGGAGAAGGAAACGGCAACCCACTCCAGTGTTCTTGCCTGGAGAATCCCAGGGACGGGGGAACCTGGTGGGCTGCTGTCTATGGGGTTGCACAGAGTCGGACACAACTGAAGTGACTTAGCAGCAGCAGCAACCTGTACTAGCCAGAGCTTTTGCAGAGGAGACAGGTTCCCTACATTTTGCTATTTATGCCTCATATCCTTTCATTCTACATTTCTGTGCAAGCTACCCTTCTGCATCATATTTGTTTTCCCACAGTTCTCAGAATCTTTCAATCTGATCTTTCCATGACCAGCAGAAGGAGACCAAGGAGACTAGGGCACTCCCAAACCTGAGTTTTTATGTCTAGAATTCTTATTTCTAATTTTATAGAGCTGGTATTCATATATCAACAGTAAGAAATTTAAAAATAAAATTATGCTTTGAATCCTTAGACAGGGTATAGTGAAGGAGATGGGTTAAATTCAATCTAACCATTCTGTGGAACACAGACTCCAAGAAAACAGGCTCTATCCAAGGCCAAGACTCAAGTTTGATGATATCAAATGCAGTACTCTTTTCATAAAAGTATGCAGTCTTTACATGATTGCCTCACAGACATCTTATCCTGTTAGGTAAGGAGTGAGGATGTCCTGTAACAGCTGACTCCATAACTACACCTTTGGAGTCTGCCATTCCAGTATGCAAAAGCCAGAACCTGGGCTCTATTTTAGTAAGTATGTGTTTAAATTTTAACATATAATAATCATAGAAAATTTAACAGAAGCAGCAGCAGGAAGAGGGGCAGGAGAGGTTGGAAGATGAATGAAGATGAAGAGGAAAGGAAGGAGAGAGAGGGAGGGAGAAGAGGAGGAAAAAAAGAAAAATCATCTACAACTTCAGTACCCTGAGGTAAGAAATGTAAGTACTTTAACATCCTGGGTGATTTGTAATGTTCTCCACACTCTTGTAACTTGCCTTTTTCTATTTAACATCTTTTTATGGGAGGCAGTCTAGGAAGTGACAGAAGTTGGCAGGAACTGCATAGGTAGTGGACAGGAGCATAAACTCCAGAATTAGACTGCCTGATTCACATCATGGCCCAGCTTCTCATTAGCTGTGTGACCCTGAGCAGCCTACTCGACCTCTCTGTTACCCCAGTTTCCCATCTACAAAATGGAGATAATAATAGTAACTACTTCTTCATAGAGTCCATCATGAGGATTCAGTGGCTTAATATAGCTACTTACATCCACTTATAAAAGTGCCTGGCACAAAGTATACTCTATATCAAGGGGAAGCAAACTTTTTCAGTAAAGAACCAGATAGTAAAAACTTTAGGCTCCGCAAGATCGTATAGTTTCTATCACAACTCCTCAGTATAGCCCAAAAGCAGTCATAATTAATGAGCTTGCTGGGTTCCAATTAAACTTTATGAAGACTGTGCTTGAATTTCATATAATTTTCACATCATGAAATGTTCTTCTTTTGATGATGTCAACCATTAAAAAATGTAAAAACTATCTTAGATGGGTAGTTGGCTGGGTCTCTGGGCCAAAGTTTACTGACCCCCTGTTCTGTATAATTTGCAGATATTATTATGTCTCTAATATCTTTCTATGAATTATTTTTAATAGCTGCTTAGAACAATTATAGGTAACTGTTTGGATGACCTAAAATTTACTTAGTCCCCTATGATTAGAATTTAGGTTAGTTCCAGTGTTCATTACTATAAGCCATTCTCCAATGATTATCCATGCAAAATCTTTGTGCGCATTTACGATTAAACCTACATCTTAAACTGCATGTAGTGGTAGCTACCAAAATCGCTAGCAGTGCATCTAAAAAAGAAACAGACTCTGAAGAAGTAGCCCTGAAAGTAAATTTTGGATAGATACAGCAAATTTCAAACATGATAGAGAAGGAGGTCTATAAGTAGAATATGTAGCCATACACACAGAACTTGCTCTGTAATACATACTAAGCCTTTTATACATATTGAATCAATTAGTCTTCCAAACAGTCCTGCTGCTGCTACTGCTAAGTCGCTTCTGTCGTGTCCGACTCTGTGCGGCCCCATAGACAGCAGCCCACCAGGCTCCCCCGTCCCTGGGATTCTCCAGGCAAGAACACTGGAGTGGGTTGCCATTGCCTTCTCCAATACATGAAAGTGAAAAGTGAAAGTGAAGTCGCTCAGTCGTGTCCGACTCTTAGAGACCTCATGGACTGCAGCCTACCAGGCTCCTCCGTTCATAGAATTTTCCAGGCAAAAGTACTGGAGTGGGGTGCCATTGCCTTCTCTGAAACAGTCCTGAGACAGGTGCAATGATCATCATCATCATCCCCAAGGTATAAAAGAGGAAACTGAGGCACAGAAAAGCTAAGTAACTTCCCCAAGGCCACACAGAGGGCTGGTGGTAGAGGAAGGATTCTAACCTGGTCTTTGAAGCACTCTGAGCCATGTTCTTGAAGAAGATGCGGCACTGCTTCTCCACTAGACACACCTGGCAAGGGTCCACACCCAACTACTCACTTTATAATGTGCCCGTGGTCTCTGGAGCATGTTTGGCACACACGAAAGACCTCACACTTTAATACTCGGCACAAACTCTGTCCGTCAATGGAACACTTGGGGTGGAAACTGTGAATGCCCAGCTAATATTCCCCTTTTGTCCTCCAACTCCTCCCCTGTACCTATTTTTCATTAATTTGCCTAGCATTTCTTACCCCAAACAGTTGTCCTCTATAAACAGTAAAGACTGATTGGGGCATACTTTCATAAGCTGGCTTTTCAAATTAGGGGTCCCGAATCTGCCAAATTCACGTGGCAAATTCCGGTGGAGCTTCGCCTCCAGTGGAGACCTGGCGTTGCCACGGAAATGCAAATTTCAGATCAATACCTTCTTTCGATGGAAACAAAACAGTGGCTGGTGTCGAAGTCTCCCGCGTGGCCCCCCAAGCAGCAGCAGGGCCGGCTCCCCGAGGGCGCCATCCCGCGTCCGCGACGGTGGGGACCAAACCGCCAGCTCCGCCGCCAGGTTCAGACTCCAGAGTTGGGCGCTCTCCGGGTCCTTTCGCCTTGTGCTCAGATGCGAGCGACTATCCTAGAAAGGAGTTAGGCGACTTTGTGGGGAAATGATTCTAGTTTTCTTTCTTCTCCTGATTTTTCTCTCTCCTGGGACCCGACCGCTTCGAGTTATCCCCATGAGGATGAACAACCTTCGCCGCTGGCCCCAAGATGTTGCCCGCCCCTCACTCGTGCCCAAACAAGGGCAGAACCCAGAAGAAGAGAGGAAACCAGAAAAGAAAAAGCGGGTGTTTCAAATGGACCACACTTGTGCCGACGCGGCAGCGGAGTTGCAAGAGCCAGGACGGGAATCCTGGCTGAGGCCGGGGACTCCGCCCGCCGGGGGGCGCAGGGACGCCGGGCGCGTGCGCGGTGCGGCCCCAACCCCAGCCGCAGCTGCCGCGATGCCTATTTTAGTCAAAGCCGCTGCCGGCGCCCGGACCCGGCACCGGAGGAGCAGCATCTCAACCCGGGATCGGCTGAGGTTTTCGCGTCGCGCTCCCGTCGGGTGGCCAAGTCTGTGTCCCCCTCAGCCGCCGCTGCTGCACTAAACTTTGGCCAGCTCCGCCCGGGCTCCGCGCCAGGGACGAGCCAGGTAAGGAGCGAGAGGAACAGCTGCCTCGGGCTCCCCCAGGGCGCCCGGTTATTTGCAGGCTCGCGCTCTCTAGGCTAAATCGGGAAGTGAAAGTTAGATCCCTGCTCCGCTGGGAGCAACTTTGTCCTCCCGGGCGGTGGCTGCGGGATCTCCGTGCTCCGGATCACTGGGAACCCCGCCCTCTCCTCTCTGGCCGCGCCCTCATGGGGTTCCCTGTCCTTGGAAGCCGCCCTTCACCCGGGGTCTGGACAGCACGGTCACAAACCTTCAAATGTCAACTGCTGCCACTCGAGTCTGGCAATGCCAGCGTCCTCGGGTGCCCCGGCCCCATCGGGTGTCCGTTCCCGCGGTCTGCTGCCCGTAAGCCCTGGGTGAGCTCAGCCTCTCCACTCCCCGCAACGCTCCCAGGGCTCCCCACCCGCGAACCCAGTACCGCTCTTCCTCACCCTCTGTAGGGCCTCCGGGTCCCACGCGTAGGCAGCGCGCAGCCGGGCGCACCGTGTCGCCCGCCCTGGACTGCCGCTGGGAATGCGAGGTGAGTCAGGGCGCTCACTGCACACCCCTTGGGCCCGAGAGCTTCGGACCAAGAACAGTTGATATGGCCTTTCCTCTTTGAGGAGCGAGGTGAGCCGGGCGCCTGGGGAGTGCAAATGGATAGGGGACCGGTGATCCACCCGCGCCCTCTCTCCGTCGTTTCGGAGGCTTTGGGAAACCGATTGTCGGCCAGACAAGTCCCAGAAACTGCTGGCTTTTGAAGCAGGACTAAGTGTGAAAAGACTTAGTAACATAATGCCTTTACCATTCCGAAAATAAACAAAGGTTCAGTTAAGGTTATGCAATGAATTGAGCCAGTCTAGGAGCACAACTTTTGCTCATTGTTGTTACCTTTTACATTTCTGCAGTTTGGTAAAGGATTAAGGTTAGTTTCACCATCTAGCTACTGAGCCCTGCACACACCTATTTGAAAACCAACAGATCAACAGGACTTTACTAGAACAGGGAATTTAAGAAATTAGACTCCAAGGAAACTAATACAAGAAAGAAAATTGCTCTTGATTTAGTCAGAATTAATGTGAATGCTTATCATTTTACCCGTCTAACCTCTCTCCGTTAGACCCGTGCATTCTCTGCATAAGGATAATTCAGTGTAAGCCACATGAATCCATTAGGTAGTCGTCAAAAGAAATCGAAACCGGCAAGATCCTATCAGTATTTGTTGACAGTAGATCACTGGCATTTCAAAATAGACATATAGAAAAGTATACACAGGTAAATACTAGACCTATAGATAAATAGTAGACATATAAACATACAAGTAAAATGAATCATATGTTAATAACTATATAATATATAGACTATGTATTTTAATAAAGTGTTAATAACTATATAGTATATAGACTATGTATTTTAATAAGGTGTGCTACATCAAAATATGTTATAGGATTAATTCACTTTTTAAAAATCCATGTTACTGTGTCCTTGGTTCTTGGGCTAGTAGATCATCGTTTCCCTGTCATTTTTCTTGACCATAAATTGGTACTTCTAGTTCCACTTGGAGAACTTTTAAAAGCCTGAAATTGAATTACAGTGGATTAATTGACAATACAGGTATAATCATGTGGATGTGAGAGAGAATATGTATTAACTGACTGCGTAAATCTCTACTAGAGCCACAGGCTGTTAAAACTTGAAAAGGTTTCAATGACCATCTAGTCCAGTTGTCTCAATTCTCAGGAAGAAACCCACCCAAAGAGCAGAAGTGACTTTCTCTTACTTAGGTTGGCTTTCCTGGAGCTCATAGTACAGAACCTGACTCTCAACCTCCGGAAGGCTTGGCGGTCTCCTGCCTTTACTACTAGGCTTGGGGAGACTGAAAGGTAATTTCTAAAAGTGTTTGTCATTTTTATATACTTTACATATGGCTTTTACCTCTGCCTCTGGCATTCTCTACAGAGACTAGGCTTGGATATACCTAGATGAATATGACATAGTCTGCCTTGTAGGGAACATAGGGTAATTTGAGGAACAAATGGGACAATGGAAATGAAAACACATTCTAAAATGCAGTAGAAATGGCAGTGAATTTTAGCTTATATGATACTAATGCATAGGCTGATGTTGACATCATGAGTGATAGAGGAATTTAATATCATTCTCCTTCTTGAAAAAATTGTGAGATTAATTCTGATTTGGTTCTTGAAAACAAACTGTATAAATTGAGTTATTAAAATAATGATTCCACCATCCTAAAATGGGCTTGAATAAGCCTATTCAAATCCTTGAAGTATATATTGTACAACAACACAGAACTATAGCCAGTATTTTATGATAACTATAAATGGAGCATAACCTTTAAAAATTGTGAATCACTGTATCATACACTTGTAACATATGATATTGTACATCACGTATACGTCAATTAAAAAGTAGTTGAATTTCTATGATTTCTTTCTTTTCAGAAAATCAATATCTAAGTCAACTATTCCTTATATGTATGAACCGTTTTAGAATTATGAGATGAGATCTTTGACTTGTTTATTTACTGTTTGTAAATTTAGGCATGCATGTTTTTCTATCGTCTTAAGAGATGTGGAATTCTTTCACATTAATGTATTAATAACATCCTTGAAAAATGGCCAACCTGATACCAATTCATTCTATCACCTGAAACCTTTACTTCAGTATGATGAAAAAGAAAGAAATGGAAACATATGGCTTATTGTGTGAACTTATTGGAAGGAAATTCATATTTTTAAATGAAATGTTTAACATATTTTGGGTCTCCATTTGGAATTCTTTCCCTGAAACAGAACAATTCACTTATTCTGTAAATCTACATAGTTTTTGTCAGGGACCAATTTGTATAATTAATAATAAAATTTTTAAAGTACCAGAGAAGACTGATCATATAGTCGTGAAGTAGTGCCATTTTGTGTTAAGGTTTATGTAAACATGTGTAAAATGTATTTTCTTTGAAATGTATTTGCTACTGATTCTAATATTAAATAGTCAAATGCATACTCATGACCCCTCCTACATATAAAGAACCTGGAAGTTTATTACTTTTCAATTTGTGAGATCCTTCTAACTAGAATTTTTATGGGAAAGAAAGTAAATGTTTAAATTAGAAGGTTAAAGGAGTAAATGTTAACTCTCTCTGTATATATAAATGACTATAGTAATATAGTTATTATGTGTGTATATGTTAATGTCTTCTTCATGGAGCACAGCCTTATCACAGCGAAGGTGCTTGTGTAACTCAATGAAGCTATTAGCCATGCTGTGCAGGGCCACTAAAGTTGACTGGTTCTATGAAGACCTACAACGCTTAGAACTAACACCAAAAAAAGATGTCCTTTTCATCATAGGGGATTGGAATGCAAAAGTAGGAAGTTGAGATTTCTGGAAAAACAGGCAAGTTTGGCCTTGGAGTACAAAATGAAGCAGGGCAAAAGTTAACAGGGTTTTGTCAAGAGGACATGCTAGTCAGAGCAAACACCCTTTTCCAACAACCCAAGAGAGGAGTCTACACATGGACATCACCAATACCAATCAGTCAATACCAAAATCAGACTGATTATGTTCTTTGCAGTCAAAGATGGAGATGCTGTATATATTCAGCAAAAACAAGACCTGGAGCTGACTGTGGCTCAGATCATGGGCTCCCTATTGCAAAATTCAGGCTTAAGTTGAAGAAAGTAGGCAAAACCAGTAGGCCATTCAGATATGACCTAAATCAAATCCCTTATGATTATACAGTGGAAGTGACAAATAGATTCAAGGGATTAGGTCTGGTAGACAGAGTGCCTGAAGAGCTATGAATGGAGGTTCATAACACTGTACAGGAGGCAGGGACCAAAACCATCCCAAAGAAAGAGAAATGCAAGATGGCAAAGTGGTATTCTGAGGAGGCTTTTCAAACAGCTGACGAAAGAGGAGGAGCAAAAGGCAAAGGAGAAAGGGAAAGATATACCCAACTGAATGCAGAGTTCCAGAGAATAGCAAAGCAAGATAAAAAAAAAAACAAACCCTTCTTAAATGAACAATGCAGAGAAACAGAGGAAAACAGAATAAGAAAGACTAGAGATCTCTTCAAGAAAATTGGAGATATTAAGGGAACATTTTATGCAAGTTCAGTTCAGTCAGTCACTCAGTCATGTCCAACTCCTTGCAACCCCATGGACTGCAGCTCTCCAGGCTTCCCTGTCCATTACCAACTCCTGGAGCTTGCTCAAACTCATGTCCATCAAGTCAGTTATGCCATCCAACCATCTCATCATCTCTCGTCCCCTTCTCCTTCTGCCTTCAATTTTTCCCAGCATTAGGGTCGTTTCCAGTGAGTCAGTTCTTTGCATCAGTTGGCCAAAGTATTGGAGCTTCAGCTTCTGCATCAGTCCTTCCAATAAACATTCAGGACATGGAAAAACAGACTGGTTCCAAATAGGAAAAGGAGTACGTCAAGGCTGTATACTGTCACCCTGCTTATTTAACTTACATGCAGAGTACATCATGAGAAACACTGGGCTGGAAGAAGCACAAGCTGGAATCAAGATTGCTGGAAGAAATATCAATAACCTCAGATATGCAGATGACACCACATTTATGGCAGAAAGTGAAGAGGAACTAAAAAGCCTCTTGATGAAAGTGAAAGAGGAGAGTGAAAAAGTTGGCTTAAAGCTCAACATTCAGAAAACAAAGATCATGACATCTGGTCCCATCACTTCATGGCAAATAGATAGGGAAACAGTGGAAACAGCGTCAGACTTTATTTTGGGGGGGTTCCAAAATCACATGGTTGCAGATGGTGATTGCAACCATGAAATTAAAAGACACTTACTACATGGAAGGAAAGTTATGACCAACCTAGACAGCATATTGAAAAGCAGAAACATTACTTTGTCAACAAAGGTCCATCTAGTCAAGGCTATGGTTTTTCCAATGGTCATGTATGGATATGAGAGTTGGACTGTAAAGAAAGCTGAGCACCAAAGAATTGATGCTTTTGAACTGTGGTGTTGGAGAGGACTCTTGAGAGTCTCTTGGACTGCAAGGAAATCCAACCAGTCCATCCTAAAGGAAATCAGTCCTGGGTGTTCATTGGAAGGACTGATGCTGAAGCTGAAACTCCAATACTTTGGCCACCTGATGCGGAGAGCTGACTCATTTGAAAAGACCCTGATGCTGGGAAAGATTGAGGGCAGGAGGAGAAGGGGATGACAGAGGATGAGATTGTTAGATGGCATCACTGACACAATGGACATGGGTTTGGGTGGACTCTGGGAGTTGGTGATGCACAGGGAGGCCTGGTGTGCTGCAGTACATGAGGTCGCAAAAAGTCAGACACTGAAATGAATTTCCTTTAGGACCGACTGGGGACTCTTAAGAGTCTCTTCCAACACCACAGTTCAAAAGCATCAATTCTTCATCACTCAGTTTTCTTTATGGGCCAATTCTCACATCCATACATAACCACTGGAAAAACCATAGCTTTGACTAGATGGATCTTTGTTGGCAAAGCAGTGACTCTGTTTTTTAATATACTGTCTAGGTTGGTCATAGCTTTTCTTTCAGGGAGCAAGAGTCTTTTGATATCATGGCTGCAGTCCCATCTGCAGTGATTTTGGAGCCCAAGAAAATGAAGTCTATCACTGTTTCCATTGTTTCTCCATCTATTTGCCATGGAGTGATGGAACCAGATGCCATGATCTTAGTTTTCTGAATGTTGAGTTTTAAGCCAGCTTTTCCACTCTGTCTTTACTTTCATTAAGAGGCTTTTTAGTGCCTTTCACTTTCTGCCATAAGGGTGGTGTCATTTGCATATCTGAGTTTATTGATATTTCTCCTGGCAATCTTGATTCCAGCTTGAGTGCAATGGTGGGCACAATAAAGGACTGAAACGGTAAGGACCTAACAGAAACAGAAGAGACTAAAAAGAGGTGGCAAGAATACACAGAAGAACATTACAGAAAACGTCTTAATGACCTGGATAACCACAATGGTGTGGTCACTCGCCTAAAGCCAGACATCCTAGAATGTGATGTCAACTCTACATAAAGCATTACTACAAACAAAGCTAGTGGAGGTGACGGAATTTCAGCTGAGTTATTTAAGATCCTAAAAGATAGTGCTGTTAAAGTGCTCTACTCAATAGCTCATCAATTTTTGAAAACTCAGCAGTGGTCACAGGACAGGTAAAGGTCAGTTTTCATTCCAAACCCAAAGAAGGGCGATGCCAAAGGATGTTTGGGCTTCCCTTGTGGCTCAGATGGTAAAAATCCACCTGCAGTGCGGGAAACCTGGGTTTGATCCCTGGGTTGGGAATATCCCCTGGAGGAGGGCATGGTAACCTATTTCGGTATTCTTGCCTGGAGAATCCCCATGCACAGAGGAGCCTGGTGGGCTACAGTCCATGGAGTTGCAAAGAGTCGGACATGACTGAGTGACTAAGCACAGCACAGCAAAGAATGTTCAAACTATTGTACTATTACATTCATTTCACATGTTCACAAGGTTATACTCAAAATTCTTCAAGCTAGGCTTCAGCAGTATGTGAATCAAGAACTTCTAGATATACAAGCTGGGTTTCAAAGAGGCAGAGGAACCAGAGATCAAATTGCCAACATTCACTGGAATCATGGAGAAAGCAAGGGAGTTCCAGAAAAACATCTACTTTTGTTTCATTGACTACGCTAAAGCCTTTGACTGTATGGATGACAATAAACTGTGGAAAATTCTTCAAAAGATGGGAATACCAGACCACCTGTCCTGTCTCCTGAGAAACCTATATGCAGCTGAAGAAGCAATAGTTAGAACCAGACATGGTTCAAATTTGGGAAAGGAGTACATCAAGGCTGTATATTGTCACCCTGCTTATTTAACTTATATGCAAAGTACATCATATGAAACGCCAGGCTGGATGAATCACAAGCTGGAATTAAGATTGCCAGGAGAAATATCAACAACCTCAGAAATATCAACAATCTGCAGATGGTATGACTCTAATGGCAGAAAATATAGAAGAACTAAAGAGCCTCATGATGAGGGTGAAAGAGAAGAGTGGAAAAGCAGGCTTAAAATTCAACATTCTAAAAACAAACATCATGGCATCTGGTTCCATAACTTCATGGCAAATAGAGGGGGAAAAGTAGAAGCAGTGACAGATCTTATTCTCTTGGGCTCCAAAATCACTGCAGATGGTGACTGCGCCATGAAATTAAAAGATGCTTGCTCCTTGGAAGGAAAGCTATGACAAACTTAGACAGTGTATTAAAAAACAGAGACATCACATTGCGGACAAAGGTCCATGTAGTCAAAGCTATGGTTTTTCCAGTAGTCATGTACGGATGTGAGAGTTGGTCCATGAAGAAGGCTGAGCACCAAAGAATTGATGATATTGAATTGTGGTTCTGGAGAAGACTCTTGAGAGTCTCTTGGTCTGCAAGGAGATCAAAGTGGTCAATCTTAAAGGAAATCAACCCTGAATATTCATTGGAAGGACTAATACTGAAGCTGAAGCTCCTGTACTTTGTCCACCTGATGGGAAGCGCTGACTCACTGGAAAAGACCCTGATGCTGGGAAGGATTGAAGGCAAAAGGAGAAGGGGGTGGTAGAGGATGAGCTGGTTAGACAGAATCACTGACTCAATGGACGTGAATTTGAGCAAACCCCAGAAGATAGTGGAGGACAGAGAAGACTGGAGTGCTACAGTGCAAGGGGTCACAAAGAGTTAGACATGACTTAGTGACTGAACAACAATATGATAATGTAGTACATACGTATATATGGTATAGTGATTAACAACAGCATTAGTGGTAAAGAATCCACCTGCCAATGCAGGAGATGCAAAAAATGCAGGTTTGATCCCTAGGTCGGGAACATCCCCTGGAGTAGGAAATATCATGCTACTCCCATTTTCTTGCCTGGAAAATTACATGGACATAGGAGCCTGACACGGAGAAGGCAATGGCAACCCACTCCAGTACTTTTGCCTGGAAAATCCCGTGGACGGAGGAGCCTGGTAGGCTGCAGTCCATGGGGTCGCTAGAGTAGGACATGACTGAGCAACTTAACTTTCCCTTTTCACTTTCATGCATTGGAGAAGGAAATGGCAACCCACTCCAGTGTGCTTGCCTGGAGAATCCCAGGGACGGGGGAGCCTGGTGGGCTGCCGTCTGTGGGGTCGCACAGAGTTGGACACGACTGAAGCGACTTAGCAGCAGCAGCAGCAGCAGCAGGAGCCTGACAGGCTGCAGTCCATGGGGTTACAAAGAGTCAGACACGACTTAGCAGCTAATCAACAACAAAACATCCTAACCCTTCAAATAGTAAATAACAAGGTGTTAATTTTTCAAAGTATTCAGAAAACCCATTTTCTAGTCATTTTTCCTGTGTTTGGATTCAGTGTCTCTAATGGCAGCATAATAGAAAACTATATTAAATAACTTTTAAATTGCTGTGGTTTATGAATATTGGTGATTGTTTATAGGCTAATTAAATCCCTCCTTCCTCTCTACCCCACCAAGTATGTTTAGATACAAACATATTAATAGGTAAATGTAGATATGTATAGGTATATACATCAGGGAATAGTTATGCACTATCCTAAGTATTTTATGTATTTCATCATAAAGTCAGTGAAGTATTATCATCATTAACAGATAAGAAAATGGATACATTTAATGTATGACAGAGTGGGAACTTGAACCTAGGTCTGTCTAATTCATAAGCACCAGACAAGTCTATTTACCAACATCTAGTTCACAGAAATAATTTTGGTATAATTTAATACCCATAGGGGTGGGTGATAAGATACAGCTGTCATTTTTTGACTGTCCTTTCGTTTTTTCATTTTTACAGGAATTTTCAAGATGAATTATACAGAGTCCAGCCCACTGGCAGAAGCAACTGCAATAGGTTTTACACCTGAGTTAGAAAGAATCCTACCTGTGCCTTCCAATGAGACCACTTGTGAAAACTGGAGAGAGATACATCATCTAGTTTTTCATGTAGCAAATATTTTTTTCGCAATTGGATTGGTTATTCCAACTACACTTCACCTTCATATGATACTTCTTAGGGGGCTGTTAGCTGTAGGTAAGATACTTAACTGATGTTATATAAAATTTTTCTATAACTTGCATCTGATGGGCTTTGTCTTAGAGAGGGTCTATAGCATACTAAAACTATGAGCCTTCATTAGCAAATTAGCAGTACATTGAGTAAGTTAGAACATAGGCCTTCACCCTTTTGTACTTTAGATAAAGCTAACAACATGTTCATATGTTGTTTAGATTTTCCAGACATCAGAAATCCATTTGTGTTTAAGAGTGCAAACTTTGGAGCCAGACTGTGTTATTACAATACTGGTTCCAGCACTTGCCAACTGTTATTAACTGGGGCAATAGCCTTTCTATAGCTCAGTTTCCCCAGGTGTCACTAAGGGTAAAAATAATACCACCTCCTGGGGTTTGAGAATTAGGTGAGTGTTTATGAGTGTGTGTGTATATGTGATATTTGACTTACAATAGTGCCTGGCATATAGTAAATACTCTATAGTTTTAACTATCATTTGAATACTCGTTTACTTGCTTGGAGCAGTAAAGCAACCCTGGGAATAAAAATAGTTGCCCAGACACAATAGTTAAAATAAAATTTTAGGGAGATACTCTGTGAACCCTGATGAAGCAAGTTAAATTAATCTATATCAAAATACTAAAACAGACGAATTTACCATTTTAGCCAGTGATTCTGGACAAGTTACTCTCTATGTGATTATGTCCCTGGTGATTCATTTATTCAGATGCATTTTTGAGCATGTGTAAACTGTCAGACAGAAAGTGAACAATGAAGTCTGCATCCTTGAGAAAGACACTCTTTGGGGGGCCAAAGAGAAACAGGTGGGCAGTCACATAGGACACATCAGAGGCTGTGATGCAGGTGGGCGTTCCAGTGCCAGGGAGAAACGGACAGGGTGATGGGCTCAGCAGGAAAGCAGACCAGGGTGCACTGCAGAGACAGCAGTGGAGCTGGCTTTGGGAAGATGAAGGATTCCTCATCTCACACTCAAAGGATTCCTTTGAGTGTGAGTATGTGTGGTATCCAGGTAAAAGGACAGGAGAGGGAGATCCAGCACATTGAGGGAGGATGAAAAGTAGCTCACTGTGCCTGAAATATACGATAACGACAAGGAAGGGTCAAAGAAAATGCTGGAAGGATGGCTGGAAGGTAGGGTTCTGTGGCTGTTACCTCTGGGTCAGGTAGGGATTATAGCAGGAGGAACAGTATTGAGGGAAGAAATAAAACCACACTGTATAAAAAAGCAAAAGCTAATTATGACTTTTAAGACAGAACTTTGGAGGTGGAACAGACCAAGGGAGATCACCTAGTCCAACACTGTAGAAACAAAGCAACTGAGGCCTGGGATAAATCAAATCAATCATCCAAGGTTAAGACCAGAGAACACTAGCCAAACCAGGACTATAATTCGGGTCCTCCAGCTTCCCAGTCAGTCCTTCCATCATGTTATCCTGTCTCCTTTAAGTAATAAGATTTTACATGACTTCAGTATTTGCTATGGCAACCCACTCCAATATTCTTGCCTGGAGAATCCCATAAACAGAGGAGCCTGGTGGGCTACAGTCCACAGCGTCACAAAGAGTCGGACATGACTGAGCGACTTCACTCACTCACTATCTAAAGAAGATTAAAATTTTTACACTTTGGGTTATTATTCAGGTGCTCCACATCATTTTAATGAAATTTTAAAATTGCAAGTGAATAACTTTTTTAAAAAGGAAGATTTAGTTTTTCCGTGTGTATGTGCTGTTGATACATTTGTACTGATAACTGATATGGATAATTTTAAATTTAAAATATATACTGATTCTTCCATCATAAAACCAATCAAAAGAAATTGCAAATTTGCATAAATCTTTTGGAAAACAGTCCTTTAATGTCATCAGAGTCTATAAAGCTTATTCCCTTAGCTCACTGTTGGGTCATCCACCCTAAGCAAGTAGTCACAAGAACAGATACATTTTTATATATAAAGCTGCTTTTATAAAAAATGACAGGGACTTCCCTGGTAGTGCAGTAACTAAGACTCTGCACTCCCAATGCAAGGGGCTCGGGTTTGATCCCTGGTCAGGAAAATAGATCCTGCATGCCACAACTAAGACCTGATGCAGCCAAAATAAATACTTTTTTTAAATTACAGCAAAATATTTCACCTGTCCACCAGCAGGGAGATAGTTAAATAAATTATGGTTTATCAGTTAACAATCAATTAAAACTATGTATTCAGTTTAGTTCAATTCAGTTGTTCAGTCGTGTCCGACTCTTTGTGACCCCATGAATCGCAGCACGCCAGCCTCCCTGTCCATCACCAACTCCCAGAGTTCACTCAAACTCATGTCCATCGAGTCGGTGATGCGATCAGCCATCTCATCCTCCGTCGTCCCCTTCTCCTCCTGCCCCCAATCCCTCCCAGCATCAGGGTCTTTTTCAGTGACACAACTCTTCGTGTGAGGTAGCCAAAGTATTGGAGTTTCAGCTTCAGCATCAGTCCTTCCAATGAACACCCAGGACTGATCTCCTTTAGGATGGACTGGTTGGATCTCCTTGCAGTCCAAGGGACTCTCAAGAGTCTTCTCCAACACCACAGTTCAAAAGCATCAATTCTTCAGTGCTCAGCTTTCTTTACAGTCCAACTCTCACATTCATACATGACCCCTGGAAAAACCATAGCCTTGACTAGATGGACCTTTTTTGGCAAAGTAATGAGAATCCCAGGGATGGGGGAGCCTGGTGGACTGCCGTCTATGGGGTCGCACAGAGTCGGACACGACTGAAGCGACTTAGCAGCAGGTTGGTCATAACTTTCCTTCCAAGGAGTAAGCGTCTTTTAATTTCATGACTGCAGTCACCATCTGCAGTGATTTTGGAGCCCAAAAAAATAAAGTCTGACACAGTTTCCACTGTTTCCCCATCTATTTCCCATGAAGTGATATAAAGTGCTTTAATGAAATGAGAAAATCACTGCAATAAATAAAAAAGTAAGTTTTAAATTGTAGATTCATTAGGTTTCCCATCAGTTAAAAATACAGAAAAACTATGAGTCAGTATTAACTATCAACAGTGGCTATCTTTTAAGTAGCAGAATTATGAGGTTCTGTTCTCCTTTTAAAAATGATTTTTATACTTTACAAGTTTTCTGCAACAACATGTGGTTTGCTTTGGTAATCAAACAAAAACCAAAATGTGACAAAGTGATATTTGACAGGTATTTCCAAGATGTGTTTGGTTTATTTCATATACAGAGGATGACAAATGTATTAAGCTACACGCTGAAGCTAGAAGACAAGCTTATTAAGCTACAAGACATCTAACATGCCCACTTCGTGGTTCACAGGATGTGCCCTTTATGTCGTCTGGGCCACTCTCTACCGATGTGCCTTGGATATCATGATCTGGAACTCAGTGTTCCTGGGGATCAACATTCTGCATCTTTCATATCTTTTGTACAAGAAAAGACCGGTAATTACTAACAATTAATTGAATAGTAAGAGATTTTAAAGCTAATCAAGTACTTTGTTCATATTTGAGAATGAGCATCTAATATCTTTAGGCCCTTTAATATCATTTTTCTGAAGATGAGACGTTTTGTGTATATATGCCTGAAAATGAAATATTTGAATATGAAATTTGTTCCAAAACGAGTTTTTAAAACATTTTTAATCATTAGGGCAATTTAGACATGAAAGAACATGACAGTATTCTTTCTTTTTAGTCATAAGTTCATTATTTCTTCTTCCTATTGATGTTCAAATGTCATTTGGTAATATCTTTGCCTAGTTATAAAATTAAGTGCTCATAGACAACTTTCAGAACACACTAATGATTTACAAATAGCTCATGTTATGTTTTATGCTAGTTTTTAAATGTAATAGCTTTTTTTTTCCTATGTCCAAAATACTCATTTAAGGAAATCACCATTTTCAGTGAGTTGTAATGAAAACAGTAATATCTAACTTTTTCTTTTCCAATCCAATTTTCTTGCTGTGTTTCCTTGGTCATACCAAGAACAAATTGATGCTAACAGAAAAGGAAAATAGCATGGCCTCTAGCAATCACTGCACAGCTGTTTGTTGACTGGTGACTGTCAAAGCACATACAAATATTCAGTAGAGCAAAAGACAACATGCTTGCTCTAATCTTATGTTCAAGGCCAGACATGCACATAGAAAAGTGTTAGAAACGATAATTCTTAGGAAGTGACAATTTCCCTGATACAGATTGATATGTGTCATAGACATTCCACTAGATTGTGACCTCCTCAAACATTGTAACCCACTCTGTTTTGCTTACTGTACTAGTCAGTTTTCACTACGTGATGCTGTTTAACAGTCTGAAAGTCTCAGTGCCATATAATAGCAACACCTTTTTTCTTCACTCACCTAATATATGGACTGTGGCAGCTGTGTACAGCTGTAATTCTATTCCACGTGTCTTCGTCATTTCAGGGCCTCTGCTGAAGCAGCAGGTTCTATTTGGACATGCATTGTCACGGCAGAGAGAAAAATAGAACAAAAGAAACACTTACTGTTTCTTAAAACTTCTGCTCAGAAGGAGCATATATCCATTCTGCTTGCCAGAGCAACTGACATGACCAAGCCTGATGATGTGGAGTAGGATGGGGTAAGAGGATATACGATCCTCTTTCAGGGGTGGAAGCAGCCAGGAGCTGCACACAATGGGATCATCTACCACACTTACTGTTGTGTTCCCTGTTACAGCCAAGCATGGCTGGCACGTAACTGGTGCTCAAGAAAACCTGTGATAACTGAATGCTTTCAAAGAGAGGAATTTATAGGGCTTCATGGAAGAACTGGGGCTTGAGCTAAGGCTGGCCGGATGAGCTGATTATGAATTTAAGTCAGTTTTTTCAGTTCATATGTTCATCGTGCCACACTGGCTAGTGTGCATGCTGAAAGTGAGACATCTATGAATTAAACACTCATTATGAAAGCTCTAGAGTGGAGAAGGTAGATGATAGTAATAATAAGGATTTCAGCTTCTCAATATCAGAACTTACTAGAATCCCACGTTCTGAACATAAGATTCAGTAGTCATTGATGTGATAGTGCCACCAAGGAAGTAAATCACTCAGTATCTGTGCTTTTGTTTCTTCTCGGGCTATAAGCCTATCTTTTTGAAAAATATAAATGCTAATTCTTCATTAAAATGAAACAGCAGGAAAGTGAGAGTGTCAGAAAGGCTGCAAGTAACATCTGAGCAGCCCTGATCTCCTGGGTTTGTAGCTTCATGGCATAGCTGCCACAGATTTCATTGAGATGGATGATCACTTGAACATAGAAGTTCATTTGCATGCAGTACAGATTTCCCAGACTAATGCTGGGCATACAGATAGGCTTGACTTGGCCTTGGATAGTCTGACAACAGAGGCGACTGAGCCATTTGAATTTTACATTCTTCACTTTGCTTTGGAATAAATACATGAGAAGTAGTAATTACAGCTAAGGATATTTGATTTCCTGTATTAACTCACTGGATAATAATTGCACATAAGTAAAACATTTAATGCATCAATCTTCGTAAATTTATTTCCAAGTTGATTCCTAATTTATGTACTTATTTCCTTGCTGTAATATTTCAGAGTTAGTGTAACTTCCTTCTGTGAAACAGAAATGTTCTAAAATGAAAAGCTTTTATTAATATGTTATTTATAGAAAATGCTAAGATGGGCAAGGTGAATCCTGTGACAACAATCAGAACCTCCACGGTTGCTTGACAGTGCATAGAAGGAGATGTAATCAACGATGCAGATCTTCACCATATGCTGTCCGAGTTCAGCTTAACTGCAAACGTGCCCTTTTAGCATCTAAACTTACATCACCACTTACTCTCGGTGTCAGATTCCACTGACCAAAATATAGAAGGGTGATGGCATATATTGCAGATCCATTTATTCTGAAAACTCTACTTAGACCACAGCAGCTGATGTTTCGGGGTTGCTGCATTAGATGTGGCATTCGGTCACTGCTTCCTTTCAGGTAAAGATCGAAAAGGAACTCAAAAGCATCTACCGGCGATTGTTTGAACCCCTCCGTGTGTCTCCAGATTTGTTCAGAAGATTAACTGGACAGTTTTGCATGATCCAAACATTGAAAAAGGGTGAAAGCTATGCTGTAGAGGAGCTAACCTCAGTTGACGACCGTCTGAGTATTCTCCTGAAAGGAAAGTAAGTGCTCTATGGAAATCAAAATGCCTTGCTTGCCTGGAATCTTCTGGCCTCTGGGTAGGAAATGAAAGAAAGGGAATGTTGCCAACTAATGGAGTAAGCGGTCATGGAGGTAAATTTTCATCTGGACAACTGCATTATAGAATGTTAGAGAGTAACGTGGTAAAGTTACGTAGGATTTATCTCAGTGAATCATGTTGCTATCAGGATTTTTACTTGTGAATAATTTTCACCTTTTTAGTAAGTTTAATGAGGCAGAACTGAAATAGGTTTAAATTGGGTATTAAAATTTAAGAAGCTTATGCGTGTTTTAGAGGTGACTTGCTTATTTTTTTGAATATCACAAAAATGCAACTTCTAGGAATATCAGTCTCCTGGGGAGACAGCATTGTCTGTTCTCTCTCAGAAGTGTACCAGTTTGAATAATGAATTATGTGGTCATTCCAGCTAGACACTCGGACAAGGCAATGGCACCCCACTCCAGTACTCTTGCCTGGAAAATCCCATGGATGGAGGAGCCTGGTGGGCTTCGGTCTATGGGGTCACTAAGAGTCAGACATGACTGAGCGACTTCACTTTCACTTTTCACTTTCATGCATTGGAGAAGGAAAGGACAACCCACTCCAGTGTTCTTGCCTGGAGAATCCCAGGGACAAGGGAGCCTGGTGGGCTGCCGTCTATGGGGTTGCATAGAGTCGGACACGACTGAAGTGACTTAGCAGCAGCAGCAGCAGCAGCTAGACACTCATGAAATTAGACATGTCTGCTTCAATATGGACACTTTTTTCCCCTTGTTGTTAGTGAAACTCATTTTGAAACTTATACGTGTGCCCCGGGAAGTGCTTTTTAATTAAGTCAGTCTCCTGTGGGGTGTTTAAGTTTTTACAAAATAAAAAAACCCATAAAGATTATGGAGATTTTAAGGCTTGTCATGTTATGTGTGAATTATTATGCATTTATTAACACTAATTTCTGTTATCAGAATGAAGGTTTCCTATCGAGGACATTTTCTGCATAACATTTACCCCTGTGCCTTTATAGATTCTCCTGAATTTAGATCAACCCAGATGCACAAAGGTGAAAAATTCCAGGTATGTTTTGGCATGATTTTAAAGAAGATTGAATGTCTTATTCAATTAATGTCGTATTCAAAATCCAAAGGATATGGATGGAAAAGTGGCCATGATTTATTGAAAAAAGAGATTACCATATGGTATATATAGTATGATCCCATTTTTTGCAAAAATTTAAAAAAAATTATTTTTGGCAGTCCTGGGTCTTAATTGCTGCATGTGGGCTTTTGTCTAGCTGCAGAGAATGGGAGTTACCCTTCAGTGTGATGTGTAGGCTTCTTATTGAAGGTGGCTTCTCTTGTGGTAAGGGCTTAGTTGTTTTGTAGCATGTGGGATCTTCCTGAACCAGGGATCAAATCTGTGTCCCTTGCACTGGCAGGCAGATTCCTAACTACTGGACCATCAGGGAAGTTCCTTGTTAAACTGAAAGTGGTGTGTATAGGTACCCAAGAAGAGATCTAGAAAGATATATCCTAATTTAGCTATTATGTTAACACATATTTCTGAAAGTTTGATTGCTTTGTTATCTTCCTTTTTGTTTAGTTGAATTTTTATATTTTTCCCATAGAGAACATCTAATGCTTTTGTTATTAAAAAAAAAAAAAAGGAAAAGTTCAGTCATGGATAATCAGTGTTCTTAAAACATGTAATTGGTTACTTTTACTGTGGAAAAGCAGGAAATTGATTTTGCCCTAGAGAACCTACTTTGTTAATCCTCATGAAAAAAAAATTTAACCACTATACTCTTAAATGTAATAAATATATTTAAGGGCAAAGAATGAAGTTCTTTACAGTTAGAATAATTTGAAGTACTCAGCCTGACTCTTTTAATATCTTAAAAAAATGAAAATGCTGCATTATGTGATACTTTGTTCTGATTCTTCCTGTAAATGTCCAGCTGTCGTCTGTTTTATTCCCCTCAGTATTGTCAGGAAAGTAACCAAGAAAATGGATGAGAGTTTCCTTAGCCTGAGCCTCTAGCTAAACAGCAGTAAGGAAGTATCCTGAGAATAGGGTTTCTTATGAATGGGAGCCACATTAGGCATTACTGACAGGAGGGTAAATGTAAACATTCAGGTGGGAAATGGAATAGAAGGGGATGCTACCACCTGACAGAGGAAAAATCAGTGTTTCTTGGTGACAAAGTCTTATTGTTGAGTCTCATGTTGAGATGCCACACTCTTGGGGATGCCACATGGAGATACAAAGGGACATTCACAGACACTAGTTAAGTGGATTTACAATGGTTTCAGGCCTGCCGTGCTCCTACCCTGCCTGAATAACCACACAACGTGTTAAAGTTATGTGCATTTACTAGAGGGTCTCATATAAATTTACTACCTGGCTGCAATGCTGTCCCCAGGCTTGCTGAGCTAAAGATACAGGAGGAAAAAGCAGAACCTACATCCTGCCTCCTCTAACTTACACACTCCCTTGGGTTTTTCTGGGGTCAGCTCTGCACTGAGATTTATTCTTACAGTATCTTTAATCACCACCATCTATAAACTGGTCCAGGGCTACTTCTTTCCTCTCTCCCTCTTTTCCTCTGACCTGCTTCCACTTTCTTCTTCCAAAGCCCAACATTTATCTGTTGCATCTATTTCTGTTTATAGTAGCAAGTGATTTTGCACAATAACTGTTTCATAGGAACCTGAAGAGACCAGCATTTGGGGAAGAGAAGGGGACTGAACCTCCTGCGTTTCCAGCAGCTTGTAGCCCCTGGGACATAGCATGTACTGTCTTTAACACCGGACTTCAAATTATATGTGTAATTAAATTAACATACAAAGGAATTTCTACCCCTCATCACACTTCTCAGGGATTGGGATTTGGCATTTGAGAAATAGTCCTCATGATTGATTTGCTTCTCATGTTTCTAAAAACATGACCAAACTCAAGGTACCCTAACTGGGTGAAAGATATTGGTTCAGCCTCCCCAAGCACTAGTTAGCTTTTCTCTGCATACAGTCTGGTGTGGCTGATTGATCAATGGATAAAAACTGCTCTGGCATCATCGAGCCTAAGTCCCGTACAGTTGGAGAAGACTCCCATCAGAGTAAGCCCTCGGGAGAGATTCTGTGTTGATTGTTCACCAAATGTTCCTATTGGCGGATACTCAAGAGTAAAAATAGCTGTTGCACATCTGTGTAGGAGTATATTGCCTCTTCCTGAAGCGAGTTCCCAGATGAAAACCATCATGTGCTCCCAGGATCACCTTTTCGCTCTCTATGCCAATGGCAGAGGACACTTGAAATTGTCAGTGGCCAGACTTCTGCACCCACATACACTTTTACCTGCTAATTTCATTTTTCTCTAACTCTGGAGAGTTATAAGTGTTCTGACAAGGCGCTGCTTCCTTCGCATTTTTGCTTCTTTAAATTCATTCTTTGGTAGGGGTGCTAGTGAATTCAGCAGTAGGATGAGAGGAGGAAAGGAAGCCAGTAGAATTGGCGGCTGTCCCTTGAGATCACACAGTGAATGTCATTCAGGAACGTGCAGTAATTATGATGACAGGCAGTGACAGAGCTGACATACCAACTCTAAACATCCAGCTGCTCCCTTGGTACTCCGCTAGGACCTACAGACACAGGCTGCTGCTGAGAACTCTTGGGAGAATCTTGAGTATCAATATCACAAAAGGCAGAAGTAGTGTTTTGTGTCTTATTTCTTCTTTGTACAGTTATTTCATCTCAGTGAGCTTTGCCATTTTCATTTTTCTTTTGGGTTCTACCTCCCGCTGTTGCCTTCCCATAATCGATAGCACATCCTGTGCTGTGAAGCTTGAAAAACAAACCTTTATTGACTTTAAGGGAAAAAGAATGTCTTGGAGGCAGATGTCCAGGCTCTGGTGAAATAAAGGAACACTGAGTTTTAACTGCTTTTAAATAAAACCTTCTCTTAGTGTTAAGTAAATCTTTGGGTTAAGTTGCAAAGTAATTTAATCTGCCAGCCTTGGCTCTGCTGTGTTTTAGTGCAGATGAGAACTCAATAAAAATTAGCTGAATGGACCACTTCTGGGACATTTTCATGTGTGAAATGCTGTGTAGTACACAAAGAAAATAATAAATTTTCCCCTGAGGACAGTCAGTCAGTCATAATGTCAGACTGCCATTTCCCATGCTAGCACATTCAGCATTTCCCTCCCTCCCTGGTTCTTGATAAGGTATTTTCATTAAGTGAGGGTGTAAGATTGGTTTGGGACTAATCCAGCACCTTGAGTAATTGCAGCAAACCTGGTTACAAATGCTTTGTCTAACTCTCTACTTGAGAGAAATTCTTTTGTCTTCCACTACTGTGTAGGCTTTTATTTCTTCTGTAAAATTCTTCACAAGAACTCAAGCATGGCACTGCCGAGATACCCTAATAATCTAAAAAGCAATGTATTTTATGGAAGCTTTAAGAATTCCTAGGTGCTTCAAAAAATTCCTCATTAAAGATATGTTTCACTTGGCTGCTGTGACAGGAAATCGTTACGTAAAACTGTCTATTTGACAGAAATGAAGCATTAGCTATCGAGTGAAATGACCTCAGTCAATATGCTAACTACCTGCTTCCAACTAAATGCTTGACCTTGACTTGGAAGACTCAACTTCCCAGGTATTGCTAGTGGTTAAGAACCCTCCTGTCAATGCAAGAGACATACGAATCAGGTTCCATCCCTGGGTTGGAAGATCCCCTGGAGGAGGACATGGCAATCCACTCCAGTATTCTTGCCTGGAGAATCCCATGGACAGAGGAGCCAGGGGGGCTATGGTCTGAAGGATCACAAAGAGGTGGACACAACTGAAGTGGCTTAGCATGCACACATAGCTTATTATATGAATAATAATTTAAACAGGTTTAAAGTAGTTTTCAACCATCAATAAAAAATGGTTGCTTAGTCACATGTAAATCAATGAAGTTAGAATACACCCTCTCACCCACACAAAGATAAACTCAAAATGGCTTAGGGACTTAAACATAAGACATAATACCATAAAACTCTTAGAACATAGGCAAAACATTATCTGACATAAATCATACCAATGTTTTCTTAGGTCAGTCTCCCAAGGCAATAGAAATTAGAACAAAACAAACAAATGGGGCCTAATTTACACGCTTTTGCACAGCAAAGGAAACCATCAACAAAATGAAGAGACAACCTACAGAATGGGAGAAAATATTGGCAAACGATGCAGCTGACAAGGGCTTAATTTCCAAAATATACAAATAGCTCATACAACTTGACAACAACAAAAAGTCCAATGAAAAAATGAGCAGAAGACCTAAACAGACATTTCTCCAAAGAAGAAATACAGATGGCAAATAGGCACAAGAATAGATGCTCAACATCGCTAATTATTAGAGAAATGCAAATCAAAACTACAATGAGGTACCATCTCACACTGGTCAGATTGGCCTGGAGAGGGTGGTTGGTGGGAATGTAAGTTGGTGCAGCCCTCATAGAAAACAGTATGGAGGTTCCTCAGAAAACTAAATATAGAATTACCATATGATCCAGCAATCTACCTCCTGGGCATATGTCCATATAGAGCTATAAGTCAAAAAGATACAAGCACCCCATTGTTTATTGCAGCACTATTTACAATAGCTAAGACATCGGAGAAGGCAATGGCAACCCACTCCAGTACTCTTGCCTGGAAAGTCCCATGGACAGAGGGGCCTGGTGGGCTGCAGTCCATGGGATCGCTAGGAGTCGGACACGACTGAGTGACTTCACTTTCACTTTTCACTTTAATGCATTGGAGAAGGCAATGGCAACCCACTCCAGTACTCTTGCCTGGAAAGTCCCATGGACGGAGGGGCCTGGTGGGCTGAAGTCCATGGGGTCGCTAGGAGTCAGACACGACTGAGCGACTTCACTTTCACTTTTCACTTTAATGCATTGGAGGAGGAAATGGCAACCCACTCCAGTATTCTTGCCTGGAGAATCCCAGGGACGGGGGAGCCTGGTGGGCTGCTGTCTATGGGATTGCACAGAGTCGGACACAATTGAAGCGACTTAGCAGCAGCAGCAGCAAGACATAGAAGAAACCTAAATGTCCATCAACGGATGGATCAAGATGTAGTACATACATATAATGGAATATTACTCAGTCATTTGAGCAACATAAATGGAACTAGTGCGGATCACAATAAACTGTGGAAAATTCTGAAAGAGATGGGAATACCAGGCCACCTGAACTGCCTCTTGAGAAACCTGTATACATGTCAGGAAGCAACAGTTAGAACTGGACATCGAACAACAGACTGGTTCCAAATAGGAAAAGGAGTACATCAAGGTTGTATATTGTCACCCTGCTTATTTAACTTCTATGTAGAGTACATCATGAGAAACGCTAGGCTGGAAGAAGCACAAGCTGGAATCCAGATTGCTGGGAGAAATATCAATAACCTCAGATATACAGATGACACCACCCTTATGGCAAAGTGAAGAGGAACTAAAGAGCCTCTTGATGAAAGTGAAAGAAGAGAGTGAAAAAGTTAGCTTAAAGTTCAACATTCAGAAAACTAAGATCATGGCATCTGGTCCCATCACTTCATGGCAAATAGATGGGGAAACAGTGGAAACAGTGGCTGACTTTATTTTTCTGGGCTCCAAAATCACTATAGATGGCGACTGCAGCCATGAAATTAAAAGACACTTACTCCTTGGAAGGAAAGTTATGACCAACCTAGACAGCATATTAAAAAGCAGAGACATTACTTTGCCAACAAAGGTCCATCTAGTCAAGGCTATGGTTTTCCCAGTGGTCATGTATGGATGTGAGAGTTGGACTGTGAAGAAAGCTGAGTGCCGAAGAATTGATGCTTTTGAACTGTGGTGTTGGAGAAGACTCTTGGGAGTCCCACGGACTGCAAGGAGATCCAACCAGTCCATCCTAAAGGAGATCAGTCCTGGGTGTTCATTGGAAGGACTGATGTTGAAGCTGAAACTCCAATACTTTGGCCACCTGATGCGGAGAGCTGACTCATTTGAAAAGACCCTGATGCTGGGAAGGACTGAGGGCAGGAGGAGAAGGGGACAACAGAGGATGAGATGGTTGTATGGCATCACCGACACAATGGACATGGGTTTGAGTGGACTCTGGGAGTTGGTGATGGACAGGGAGGCCTGGCGTACTGCGGTTCATGGGGTCGAAAAGAGTTGGACACAACTGAGCGACTGAAGTGAACTGAAATGGAACTAGTGATTATCAAACTAAGTAAAGTAAGTCAGAAAGACAAAGACAAATACCATATGATGTCACTTATATGTGGAACCTAAAATATGGTGCAAATGAACCTATCTACAAAACAAACAGACTCACAGGCATAGAAAACAGATTTATGGTTGCCATAGAGGTGGGAGTTAGGGATAAAGTGGGCGTTTCAGGTTAGCAGATGTAAGGTATTAAGTATAGAATGTTTAAACAACAAGGCCCTACTGTATTGCACAGGGAACTATATTCAACTCCTATGATAAACAATAATGGAAAGGAATATTAAAAAAGAATGTATATATGTATAACTGAATCACTTTGCTATATAGCAGAAGTTCACTTCAGTTGCTCAGTCACGTCTGACTCTTTGCAACCCCATGGACTGTAGCACACCAGACCTCCCTGTCCATCACCAACTCCCGGAGTTCACTCAAACTCATGCCCATTGAGTTGGTTCTGCCATCCAACCATCTCATCCTCTGTTGTCCCCTTCTCCTCCTGCCTTCAATCTTCTCTAGCATCAGGGTCTTTTCAAATGAGTCAGTTCTTCCTATCAGCTGGCCAAAGTATTGGACTTTCAACTTCAGCATCAGTCCTTCCAGTGAATATTCAGGACTGATCTCCTTTAGAATGGACTGGTTGGATCTCCTTGCAGTCTAAGGGACTCTCAAGTCTTCTCCAACACCACAGTTCAAAAGCATCAATTCTTCGGCGCTCAGCTTTCTTTATAGTCCAACTCTCACATCCATACATGACTACTGGAAAAACCATAGCTTTGACTAAATGGACCTTTGTTGGCAAAGTAATGTCTCTGCTTTTTAATATACTATCTAGGTTGGTCATAACTTTTCTTTCAAGGACCAAGCGTCTTTTAATTTCATGGCTGCAATCACCATCTGCAGTGATTTTGGAGCCCCAAAAAATAAAGTCAGCCACTGTTTCCACTGTTTCCCCATCTATTTGCCATGAAGTGATGGGACCAGATGCCATGATCTTAGTTTTCTGAATGTTGAGCTTTAAGCCAACTTTTTCACTCTCCTCTTTCACTTTCATCAAGAGGCTTTTTAGTTCCTCTTCACTTTCTGCCATAAGGGTGGTGTCATCTGCATATCTGAGGTTATTGATATTTCTCCTGGAAATCTTGATTCCAGGTTGTGCTTCATCCAGTCCAGCATTTTGCTTGATGTACTCTGCATACAAATTAAATAAGCAGGGTGACAATATACAGCCTTGATGTACTCCTTTCCCGATTTGATGCCACAAGGAACAGTATTCATCTTATAATAACCTATAATGAAAAAGAATCTGAAAAAGGAGACATATATATGTATAAACAAATCCCTTTGCTATATACTTGAAACACTAAATCAACTAAACTTCAATTTTTAAAAATAGTTCTAAGCAATGGTTCTGAGCAAACTATAATATCATATTAAAAGTATTTTCACCTCATGGAAAACCTGAGGTCATTAAAATGGTTGAATAAAAGTTAAATGCATGTGCAATACATCACCTGTGCAATGGCTTCTTCTTTTCCTGGGTGATTTCCAACTCCTCCTTTACTTCTTCCCCCACTGTGCATGAATTGTATCTTCCAAAGGCATGGATGACGTCTTTGCAGAATGAAGGGACTTCAACTCTTCTAACCCTTTCTTCAATGCTTGGGTGCAGGACTGGGTCATCCTGAATGCCCGGTGCTCACGTTCTCTGAAAACACTCCCTCCTCGAGAATATTATTCAGTCGCCTTTTGTTTACATACTCATCTCCTACTGTTTCTGGGAACTCCTAAGGACAGGCTTCTATGTCTCTTGATCTTATATTTCTTTTCCTATAAATCTTTTTGTTCTTGGTCGCGTATCCTTACTTACTACCAGCTTGCTCCACTAGAATGTAGGCTTTATGACAGTATGTTCAGTTGTTCTTTACACAGAGGATTCTCGATGGTGAGTCAGCCTTATGCTTACTTCACCAAATGGCTTTCTCGGTGGTTGTCTTGATGAATCTAGAACATATTGGATTTCCCACCTGGTGGGAAAACATGTCTGGGCTGGAAGTCAGAAGCACTCATTCCACTGTTCATTAACATGTGTCCATATATAAATTTTTTGGTGCTTATTTGGCATCTGGAAAATGAGGAAGAATGTTATCTGTCTTATCTCAAAGGCAGTTTTAAGGATCTGCTTACATGATAGATATAAAAGCACCTTAAATGTTTCAAAATGCAATACATTCTTAAAGGAAGGGCATTATGTGTACCTGGAATTTCCTAGTCATTCTCTTCCATTTTTTCCTGTCCTGTCCTTACTGCCACCTGAGATTGTCACATTTCTTTATTATCAGCTTCCTCCACTAATGTAAGCATCACAGGGCAGGTATCTTGTTTTCTTGTTCACCGTGATAACCTCAGTGCCTTGAACTGGGTCTGGCATAAATTACTAGCCTAACAATGTATATTGAAAGAATAAATGGAATTTAGCATTTTATGGAACCATAGAGCTGCTGATGTGTTTCTTAAATGCCAATGTATTTGGTTTGGTGGATTTATTATTTAATATTATTTAATGTAATATTTTAACATTATTTAACATGATAAATAAGTACAGTTTTATTTTCCTGGGAACACTGACCCATCTTTTGTAGTCAAACCCTCTGAGTTACTAAGGATCAGATTTCAGCCACTGACACAAGGAGAGAAGCTGGGTTTTCTTGTCATCTGAAATACATTTAGTTCTGACTAACAAAGGGTAAAGAGCTCCTTTGGAAACATTTGCTCTGAGCCCAGATATGACTTCATGTCAATTTTGAAAACTTTTATTAATCTCCCACTTGGAAAGGCATTGGGTTTAATGTTAAAGATATAAAAACACTTTTTGCCTTAAGTATTTGTGTTCATCTGTTAATTCCTTCATCAGTAAATCTGCACTGAGCACCACTCTGTGTTGAAAGCCAGGCACTCAGTATGAAGATGCAGTCCCTGCCCTCAGGGTGCTCAGGAGAGAGAATGGTCCACAGATGAGCTGGAGTTCAGTGATAGGCATGCCATGTGAAGCTGATGGAAGGACCTGCATGGGAGGAAGGGCATGTGAGGATGAGCTCCTCGTTCTGGAGAGAGGATTTCTTTACGGAATATTTGAGCTCTGCACAGTGCAATTACAACGCTCTCCCACTTTCTTATGTAATGACACTAAAGGAAATAGTATGCTTCCCAGTTCTGAGCTGGCTGGGGCTTCTCTGTGTGTCCCCATTGTGCTACCCTTGGTAGTCCACACACGAGAAATACCTATGACAGAAGGAACCAAAAAGGACCCCTACTAGCCTTGTTCATCAATGACAATCTGGGTCCTAAAATCAATTCACATGAGTTCATTTTTTCATTCTCTAGTATAATAATCCAGGTATAAAGAAATATTTAGCCATCCTGAACACCCAATTGGGACATCAGTCTAGTACACTCTAGCAGTACTATTGACATGGAGGCCAATCTTCTATCACCAGACCTCACAAAACAGAACAACAAAACCTGAAGACTTTATTTTCATTTAGTCTGCCGATGGCATACTCAGTTGCTTTGGTCATGTCTGACTTCCTACAACCCAATGACCATAGCCCACCAGACTCCTCTGTCCATGAGGATTCTCCAGGCAAGAATACTGGAATGGTTGCCATGCCCTCCTCCAGGGGATCTTCCTGACCTGGGGATTGAACCTCCATCTCTTATGTCTCCTGCACTGCAAGCGGGTTCTTCACTGTACACTGGGAAGCCCAGTGTACAGACTGCTTGATTTTAAATATAATGTTATATTTATAGAAGCTTATGTTTATGAATCCTATTTTAACTTATATGATAAAACATTGCTACAATAATATCCACTCAATTATTCCACTCTTCCCTTGTCCCACATTACTGACATCATAATTCATATACATTTTTCTTTCTGTTTCTTTGGCAGGTCACCATTATTGCAGATGATAATTGCAGATTTTTATGCTGGTCAAGAGAAAGATTAACGTACTTTCTGGAATCAGAGCCTTTTCTGTATGAAATATTTAGGTATCTAATAGGAAAAGACATTACAAACAAGCTCTACTCATTGAATGATCCCACCTTAAACGATAAAGTACGTATTTTTCTGAGTCCTTTCACTTTGTTAAATACATATGTAGAGTGAGGTATCCCTCCTTTATGCAGTGTATAGGTTCCTGAATCTTCATTAACTAATCATGAATTAGTTCTTTGTTAAATGAAGTGGGGATGCTTATAATTGAGAGACCCTTCAGGGGATCATTTCTCAAGAGTGAGAAAATACCATGTAATTATTATATTTCCCATGACCTAGTGAGGTGTCTGTGCATATCAGCCACCTCATGTGTAGTGAGGATGTGCTGTCCTCTTCATAATATGTCTTTCAAGGAATCTAAAGAAGATGGTAATTGAGACGGAGGACTAAGGGCGATGTGTGTAGGCCAGGGGAGGCAGGGCAGACTGATAAATGCTGATCAACCCCAGCAAGCAGGCGGTTGGCATTTTAACCCCGTGTCTTCCAGCCTTGCACATCCTACTGACCAGGTCCCTTTCCAGAAAACCCATAAGTGACAAGAGAGGTATAGGATGGAAGCCTGTGGCCATTCAGTTAGGCATTTCAGAGCTGTTTGGATCTTCAACAATTTGATCTTCATTTCCCCATGTTTGATGAGAAAGAAATTTAAATGAGTACAGAAGAGAACTTGCAAAACATTGTTTCCATAAGTATTGTTCCCCAGGGACTATGAGTATGGGTGTGTGCACTCTTCAAGTTATCTTGTCTAGGCTGTTATCAAATTAGGTTGGTGCTTAGCATTTTTCAGATTAATAAGTAGTCCAGTGAGTATATTAAATTTTTATAATGTATTTGTAGTAATAGCTTATAATAAAAAATTATAGCTACTATTTATTTGGGACTATGTACCAACAGTTCTTTATTTCAAGGAAAAGTAAATGCTACTTACAGGAAAGCTATGATATAAGTCCCGTAGCACTCAGAAATCTTAAAACTTTGCTTTACAGAAGATCAAAAAGTTGGACCACCAGCTCAGCCTTTGCACTCAGTTGTCCATGCTAGAAATGAGGAACAGTATAGTCAGCTCCAGCGAAGACGAAGAAGGCTTACACCAGTTTCTTCGGGGCACCTCCAGCGTATCCTCTCTTCGTAAGTTATCCCCACCCTGGGATTCTGATGGATGTTGCTAGAAAAGGACAAATGACAACTTTGATCAGGAAAGTAACTTTTCAAGTTGAAATTATTTGACAACCTAAAGGCAACAATAAAAATAATCACCTTTTCTAGCTTTTTTTCTCTATTGCCCATCAGTTAAAATCTAACTCTAGAACTCCTATTTCCATTTCAGAAGTTGTCCACTTGTTTTGCCATATACTTTTCTCAATCTATTGAGTGGAATAGTATGAAACAGTCCATATGGCTTTCTGGGCATGGTCTTCTTGTTTTCATGATTTTTGTGGAAACTACACCCAGTGTTTAAAATGGTGGGAAGCAACAGCTGGAGGTTATACTGCCAGCTAGTTATCTCAATGTGACCACCTAGAGTTAACAGGTGATCAGTTAACAGAACTTTCCCGAAGATGAAGGAGGCCACTCAGCTCCACTGTGAGTCCCCTCAGTCACCAAAAGGCAAGTTTTTCTAGATTCTGCTATTAAGCAGCTTAGATTGCTTTAAAACATTTTAAATAGCACTAATGACACAGATGTTGAGGTTAATAAGATGAAACAGAATTATTTCAAGAGATGCTTAATGTTAATACTTAAAATTATTTTATAATAAGAATTATTCCAATAATGGCAGTGTAAGAATGTTGAACCAATTCATGGGAAATAGCAGACAGGCAGATTCTCTCAGTGCATGAACTAAAAACTATTCATCTTTGCAATCATATGTAAAACCAAAGAAACTTTAAGAACCTCCAGATACACATCAGATACACATTCAACAATCCTAAACATGTATGTAAATGGTCTTGTAACTTTGGATGCTTTAGAGAAAATGGATTAAGGATTTTAATGCACAGTATTGCTGGAATTGACAAGGCCATGTAATTGGTGTAAGTGTCAAAGCAAAGACTAGGCACAGAAATGCATTATGGGCCTAAAGGAGATTTCAGAAATAATACAGATGAGAACCTGGAAATGGCTATATTTTATTCCAAAGTAACTTTTTGAAAGTACAACTGAGGTTGACGAAACTCTGAATCTACTAGCATGTCAGATGTATTACTGCCTTATTGAAACATTTTGGTGATCATTAATAAGCATTTTCCAATGGACCCATCTTAATTACTTGTACAGTGATTTCTAAGAAAGGCCAGAAGAAGGGGAATTACACTGAAATACTGTATGTGATTATTCTTCCTGTAGAATGGCTTTTTTTGTAGTTTTTATAGTTCTGCAGTATTGCTGAGGAAGCCCTGAGAACAAGCAGTATATGGGACGGCCATTCATTTTCTTAAAATCAGCTTGGTTTTTCTGTAGTATTTTATTGTATAATCTAAAGCTTTTGGACATTTTGAAAGTGAAAGTGTTCATTGCTCATTCATGTCTGACTCTTTGTGACCCTATGGACTGTAGCCCACCAGGCTCCTCTGGCCATGGGGATTCTCCAGGCAAGAATACTGGATTGGGTTGCCATTTCCTTATCCAAGGGATCTTCCCAATCCAGGGATCAAACCTGGTTTTCCTGCATTGCAGGCAAATTCTTTACCATCTGAGCCACCAGGGAAGTCCTTTGGACATTTTAACATTTTAGAAAAGAAAACCTTCTCTAGGGTATGTTGTTTAAATAGAATGAGAACAGTTTTTCAAGATTAACATCTGTACTATACTTGCCTCCAGAAGCCTAGATTTCCGGGTATCTTGTGGATAGATCACACATCTTGTGCATACAGACCTGGGTCCTTGCTCTAATAATTGTTAGTTGTATGACTTGGAATAAATTGCATGACCTTTCTAATCTGACATGAGCTGTCATATCAGATTGTCAGGGCACAATTCCTGGTCTGTTTCCTTCCCTCTTCCTTATAGTGAATTGTGAGTTTAATCCAAATGGCTGTTTCCTGCATGGGTAATTGAAACGTCCATGTCTGAAGAGGCTGGCTGCAGCTTTCCTTCTCAGTTCCCTTGTTCAGTTGCACTTTGCTGTACTGAAAATGTGTACAGCCTGCTTATGTTGTTTATTTAATTATTAAATATATATTTTAGCCTCAGGTTTATTACACAAGCTCTTACATGTATGATGTAAATGCATAGAGCCACATATATGCATAGTTTTGAGTGTGTGTGTGTGTGTGTGTGTGTGAACTGCACAGCAGATGGACCTTCATCCCTGCTTCCTTTTAACAGTCCTCATTCTGAGTTTCTCAGTTTCACCTCTGCAGCTTAATGGAAGACATTAGTATTTGAGCACAACACTGATATTAATTATGAATTATTCATCCTACCATGTGATTCATTAAAAATTGGTTAGTTCTTACTTTTTCTTAGATTTTGTCCCAGAACTATGGAAGGCTGTTTTTGTTTTTCTTTTGCCCAACCCATCAATAGGGCATCAACTTATCCAATTTACATTCCTTGTAAAACAGAGAATACAAAACCAATCCCTTAGGACTGTCAGGCTGAAATAACAAAATTCAGCACGCTTTGAGCATGTGAGGTCCCCAAAACAAATGCCTAAGCTCTGATTATTCTGGATTTTTGATGTACACATGGGGGCAGCCAGGGCAGCTGGACTCAGCAACAGTAAGTATCAGCTTCATGAATGCTAGTGGAAAGAAGGGAACACACGTTTATTGACAATAGCAATTACTATTTTTTCAGGTACTCTCTAAACATAATCACATTTAATTTTCACTGCAGTCTGCATGGAAGAGAGGTATCTTAGCTCTCACTAGACGACACAGTGCTAACAGATAGTTCCCCCAACCTCTGGCTACGATAGAGAGGCTGCTTTCTTTCTTTCTCACGTGCACACAGGTGCTGCTGGGTCCTCCTTACTCTGGACACTGAAGGAGCAGCTGCTGTTTGGGTCACTGCCACTCGTGGCTGAGGGAAGACAGTGATGGCAGAATCACAACACAGCTCTTAAAGCTGTTTAATTCTTTTTTGCTCTCCTGTTGCTTCATTTGCTTGAGTTCCATGTTTGGAAGTGTGATTGTGAGACAGGTTGTCCAGGATGTGTGAGGAGGATTTAATGCCCTTATACAGGTATAAGCTTTCTTCTCTCTGCTCCTGGAGCAAGGTGCTCATCGAGGTGCCTTGTCATCTCTGTCTTCCCCTCCTTACAGGTTTAGTTCCCTACACGTAGTATATAAAACACACATGCAGACTGACTGTCCTTGGCAATTCCATCATGATAAGTGGTGCTGAGCACAGGCATTGTCATGGCAACAGGTGGACATACAATGTTTCTTTGCAAGTTGAGAACTTTATTTTAGTTAATTGGAGTTAAATAACCTATTGTTTGTTTTTTAAAAATGCTGAGTCAGTATAGGTGATCCAGCCTGTTAGACTCATCTTTGAAAGATTTTGCTAATTTAAACCATGTTTTTCAGAAATTATAATTAAAATTTATTATTTCTTTAACAGACTATGGAATAGTTAAGAGATATTTCTTCTTGACCAAAAAAGCCTTTTCGAGTATTTTTTTGTTGTTGTTAATGTCAAGAAGGAGCTCTGGACAGTCTACTAATTTCATATGACCTAGGGAAAAGTGAAAGTGAAAGTCACTCAGTCGTATCTGACTCTTTGGGACCCCATGGACTGTAGTCCATGGAATTCTCCAGGCCAGAATACTGGAGTGGATAGCCTTTCCCTTCTCCAGGGGATCTTCCCAACCCAGGGGTCAAACCCAGGTCTCCTCATTGCAGGTGTATTCTTTACCATCTGAGCCACCAGGGAAGCCCGACCTAGGGTACAGATCTGTGCTAAGCTGAGTTCGTTTACATCTGGTTAGTATTCTTGTCTGCTAAGACTAGGCAGCTTATCTGACATAATAAGTTTCCCTCAGCTCTCTTATATATTTCTTTACCTGGAAATATACAAAAAACCAATTCCATCTTCTGAGTTTCATGAAATAATCTTTTCAATCCAATTTGTATTTCATTTCCCCTGTGAACAACTGTAGGCTTACAAACAGGATTATAGGGAAGGTGGAAAGGCAGTAGGGACCCGGAGATGAGCCTAAGAACTGTTCTCGGACCCACCAGAAGGGCTAGTGAAAAGCAGTGCCCCCACTTCGTAGATGAGCAGAATGCAGCTTAGGGAGGTTAAATAACCTGCTCAGGGCCGCTCGCCAGCCCTGAAACTAAGAAGTACTGAATTGGTTCCAAGGTCTTGCTTTGCCTCTGACCTTACAAATACCCGTGCATGAGTGTAAACTTGTTTGGGAATATTCAGCCCCTGTTGCAGCCACTGACATATCCTGACCACTGTCATACATGTTCTCATTTCATCTTCACTTACCTTCACAAGGTAAGTGTTGTATTTCCCCCTTTTCATGGCAAGGAATATGCCATTCATCTCCTCTGGGACCTTAGCGCACAAGCTCCTCCTGGCTGCAGGACCGTCTCCAGGGCCCCAGCCCTCACCAGTTCTTTAAACGGCCTCTCTCCTCACCCAGCATGTTCTCATCTGTGAAATGACTGTAAAAGAATTTTATTGGGCTGTGTACTTTCAGTCTTTTAATAAAATAAAATTAAAATTATCAAGTTAATATACAGTTATCAAATAATAAAAATTTTTTTTTCAATGAAAAGAACTGACCCCTTCCCACCTAACCAGTCTTTAAGAGCAATCATATTGGAACAATTTTTGTCCAAAATGCTAAATAGTGTGCTGTTATTTATTGATTTATCCTCCTAACCTTTATCTTCTAACCTAACTTAGCTCACTTTTAACTTCCCTTCATGCTTCTGCTCAGTATAAAATATGACTAGTTTTTATCCCTTTATTGTTTACATTTATAACATTAAGTAATACATATAAACCTCTATTCCTTTTTCTCTTTGAAAAGAAAGAAAGAAAGAAAGAAAGTCGCTCAGTCATGTCCAACTCTTTGCGACCCCATGGACTGGGGCCTACCTACCAGGCTCTTCCATCCATGGGATTTTCCAGGCAAGAGTACTGGAGTGGGTTGCCATTTCCTTCTCCAGGGGATCTTCCCAACCAAGGGATTGAACCCCGGTCTCCCTCATTGTAGGCAGACGCTTTACCATATGAGCCACCCGGGAAGTCCTTTCTCTCTGAAGCACTTCTAAGGTGAGGACATTAGCTTCCCTACAGTTACTTATTCTTTCCCCTTCTACCTTCAAACTCCTGTCTCTTCTTTAACTTTTCAACAATCAAGGTTGAAAACATATTTCTATTCCTTCTTTTTTCTTATTTATTTTTTAATTGGAGGAAAACTGCTTTACAACGTTGTGTTGGTTTCTGCCATACAACAATGCAAATTAGTCAACATTTTATACATATATATATATCTCCTCCCTCTTGAGCTTCCCTCTCAGCCCATCCCACCCCTCTGTGTTATCACAGAGCACCAGGCCGGGCTCCCTGTGTTATATAGCAACTTCTCAACATGTTTTACACATGGTAGTGTATATATATCAATGCTTTTCAATTCATCCCACCCCCTTTCCTGCACTGGGTCCACAAGTCCATTCTCTATGTCTGCATCTCCATTCCTCCCCTGCAAATAGGTTCATCAGTACCATTTTTCTAGATTCCATATAAATATGCATTAATACACAATATTTGTTTTTCTGACTTACTTCACTCTGTGTAACAGGCTCTAGGTTCATCCAACTCACTACAACTGACTCCAGTTCGTTCCTTTTTATGGCTGAGTTATATTCCACTGTATGTATGTACCACAATTTCTTTATCCATTCATCTGTCATTGGACATCTAGGTTGCTTTTATGTCCTGGTGCATTGGAAAAGACTCTGATGCTGGGAGGGATTGGGGGCAGGAGGAGAAGGGGACGACAGAGGATGAGATGGCTGGATGGCATCACTGACTCGATGGACGTGAGTCTCAGTGAACTCCGGGAGTTGGTGTTGGACAGGGAGGCCTGGCGTGCTGCGATTCATGGGGTCGCAAAGAGTCGGACACAACTGAGCGACTGATCTGATCTGATCTGATTGTAAACAGTGCTGCAGCAAATGTTGGGGTGGGTACTTGTGTCTTTTTGAATTGTGGTTTCTCGGGGTATATGCCCAGTAGCTGGACTGCTCCATCATATGGTAGTTTTATTCCTAGTTTTTTTAAGGAATCTCCATAATGTTCTCCCTAGTGGCTGTATCAATTTACATTCTCACCAAAAGTGCAAGAGGGTTCCCTTTTCTCCACACCCTCTCCAGCATATAATGTTGTAGACTTTTTGATTATGGCCATTCTGATTGGTGTGAGATGATACCTGTTTGTAGTTTTGATTTGCATTTCTCTGATAATGAGCGATATTGAGCATCTTTTCGTGTGTTTATTGACCATCTGTTGTCTTAATTGGAGAAATGTCTGTTCAGATCTTCTGCCCATTTTTTGATTGGGCTGTTTTTCTGATGTTGAGCTACATGAGCTGCTTACATATTTTGGAGATTAATCCTTTGTCAGTTGCTTCCTTTGCAATTATTTTCTCCCATTCTGAGTGCTGTCTTTTCATCTTGTTTATAGTTTCCTTTGCTGCGCAGAAGTTTTTATGCTTTTTTAATTGGAGGAAAATTGCTTCACAATGTTGTGTTGGTTTCTGCTAAATTGTTTTTTAATGTGGTAAAATACATGTAACACACAAATTACCCATCTTATCCATTTGTTAAATGTACAGTTCAGTTTCAGTTCAGTCGCTCAGTTGTGTCCGACTCTTTGTGACTTCATGAATCGCAGCACGCCAGGCCTCCCTGTCCATCACCAACTCCCGGAGTTTACCCAAACTCATGTCCATCGAGTCGGTGATGCCATCCAGCCATCTCATCCTCTGTCGTCCCCTTCTCCTCCTGCCCTCAGTCTTCCCCAGCATCAGGGTCTTTTCCAATGAGTCAGCTCTTCGCATGAGGCGGCCAAAGAATTGGAGTTTCAGCTTCAGCATCAGTCCTTCCAGTGAACACCCAGGACTGATCTCCTTTAGGATGGACTGGCTGGATCTCCTTGCAGTCTAAGGGACTCTCAAGAGTCTTCTCCAACACCACAGTTCAAAAGCATCAATTCTTTGGCGCTCAGCTTTCTTTACAGACCAACTCTGACATCCATACATGACCACTGGAAAAACCATAGCCTTGACTAGATGGACCTTTGTTGGCAAAGTAATGTCTCTGCTTTTCAATATGCTATCTAGGTTGGTCATAACTTTCCTTCCAAGGAGTAAGCGTCTTTTAATTTCATGGCTACACTCACCATCTGCAGTGATTTTGGAGCCCCCCAAAATAAAGTCTGACACTGTTTCCCCATCTATTTGCCATGAAGTGATGGGGCCAGATGCCATGATCTTAGTTTTCTGAATGTTGAGCTTTAAGCCAACTTTTTCACTCTCCTCTTTTACTTTCATCAAGAGGCTTTTTAGTTCTTCTTCACTTTCTGCCATAAGGGTGGTGTCATCTTCATATCTGAGGTTATTGATGTTTTTCCCGGAAATCTTGATTCCAGCTTGTGCTTCTTCCAGCCCAGCGTTTCTCATGATGTACTTTGCATAGAACTTAAATAAGCAGGGTGACGATATACAGCCTTGGCGTACTCCTTTTCCTATTTGGAACCAGTCTGTTGTTCCATGTCCAGTTCTAACTGTTGCTTCCTGAACTGCATACAGATTTCTCAAGAGGCAGATCATGTGGTCTGGTATTCCCATCTCTTTCAGAATTTTCCACAGTTTATTGTGATCCACACAGTCAAAGGCTTTGGCATAGTCAATAAAGCAGAAATAGATGTTTTTATGGAACTCTCCTGCTTTTTCAATGATCCAGCAGATGTTGGCAATTTGATCTCTGGTTCCTCTGCCTTTTCTAAAACCAGCTTGAACATCTGGAAGTTCATGGTTTAAAAGGTATTAAATATGATTATTCTCTCTGCCAATTGTAGTTAGGTCTTCCTTGCTTCATCCATGGCTTATTTTATAAAGTTTAAAGCAAATGAATAATATTGACATTATGCTTTATTCAGAATAGTGGGCTGTGACTACATTGCTTTCTTTGGGTTCCAATGTCATCATGATTCTTGATCTGTTCAAAGGAGGCTGTTTCTGATAAGTTCAAATGGATTCTCCTTTTGTAAAAACACAAATAATGCCACCGTAGTTTACTTCCTGCCATGCCTCTCCTTTTTTCCTTTAAAGTTTTTTTTTATGCCTAGCTGTCAGGACCGTCCTATTCACCAGATCCCCAATATCTGCTAGTGGCTTTTTGCTTTGGGTGAATCATTTCATTTCTTCTTAAAGTCTGAGTAGTTATTTGATATTTGAGCCATGCCTTTTCCTACTGCTTTTTGTTTTCATGGGTATCTCTAGTGGCCTCTCTTTTTCCTTATCCTTACCTTTTTGGTCTCACATCCTTATTCTCCCCGGCCATCAGTTCCATGTCCCCTTTGTCTCAGACCTTCCTCATGAAGCCTCTTACCCTCCTACCTCACCCCAAACTGGTGATTCTCTGGCTCTGCTACACAGCTGTCATCCTTGAACTGCCTTTCCTGTTCCCTTGAGCTTATCCACCAGCTCTGCAACCCTAAAGCTTTCTCTTTAGTGCAGGAGAGGACTCAGGCTATTCCTTGACTACTCACACCTGTTGCCCGGCCTCTCAGGGCCCCGACCACCCATCTGAGAAGCCAGGAATTGATCTGAGAACCTCCTCTTGAGAGCCACTAGCCTCCTAATCCTCCCCATTTGCCATAATTTGTATAATTCTTTGCTGAGTCCCTCAGTGGTGCTGAGTCCCTTTAAGGAAATTAGGTCTAAAGGCATACCTACTCTTCAGTATTATTGTTCAGAAAACTTCCATCCAAACTCAGTTTCTACAATCTGAAATAATCTTATGACCTCAATGAAAAACACATTTTTTAAATTTAACAAAGTCTTATAATATACATAAGGCAAAGGCATAAAGGGGATGATAATCCTTTTCTAGCAAAAAAGCCATTACATTTTCCCCCATCCTCATACATCAAAAAATGTATAATCTAATTAAAATTCTAAAAACCCCTGTAAGGTTTTTAATTACTTGTTAAAGCAGTCGGCCAGATGGTTAAACATAATAAAAGAACACTTTGAAAGGAATGAAGAAAATGTCATCAAAGTTAACAAAGGAAAGGGGAAAAACATCTTACCACAATTATACTGGAGAGTTTATAAAAGTGTCATTCCTTGTTAACATTTCTGAAGCAGAGAGAGAAGTCACTTGACAAACTTCATATCATGGTCCTTTGCTTACTTAAAGATCAAACTTGAGGTCACTTACTCATTCTCTGGAACAAGTGTGACCTTCACTCTGGATTTAATAAGAACAACTATGTCTGTTTACTTTCTCCTGCAAGGAGAAGCCCTCAGGCCCTCATGTAATCAGAAGCACACCAAAATAGAAATAAGCTCAATAAGGATAGAGTTCTGTCAAAGGGCATTTCTCCTACCTAATTTTTTAGCACTTATAGGAGAGTTTGGACGGATGGTTATGTAAGATCCCCTGGGTCTGTGTATAAGAAGGCTTCCTGTGTTTAATTCGGGACTTTAAGGTACAAGGCCTGGCAGGGCAGCCTGAGCCCATCCTCCGTGGAGGCGCCTTGCTGGTTTGCCTCTGCCGGCAACAACCCTCAAGGACGCAAAGCGCTTCTTCATTGCCAGCTCCTTTTCTTTTCAGCAAGGTTCACGCACAAGCTGCTAAGCAGGTGTGCTGAGAAGAGACCCTGCTTCCTGGATCCAAAGCCGCCTTTGGGTGTCCTGCTGTGGTCTGGCATGAGTAGAGGTGTCCACTGTTTGGTTCCTCTAAGTCTGTCTTCTGCATTTGCTCAGAGCCCATGTTTTTTAATCTTACTCTCTTACATCCTAAGCAGGATGGCTACCTGGTGCTCCCATTCTCTTTCCCACCTAACACACCGAATTGGCACACAGCTGAGTCAGTTCTGCTCTGCTGTGTGTGTTCTCCAGGCCTTGCTATCTATGCATGCAAGTATATGTCTTCTTGACAGAATTTTTTTTTTTTTTTTTGCTAAGCAAAAGTAATTCTTGATGTAGCTGTTTAACAAGTTCACACCTGATAAGTCTGGATTGAAGTTCAGTCTGAGACATTTGTTTTATTTACTTTTAGAATAAATTGTGTTAATTGGCAGCCAGGGGCAATTGGATGATATTGATAACTAAAAGCCAAAAATAATGCTAGTTATCGCTTCTTGATTATCATAAATATCAAAGATACAGTTAACCACTTCTGTGTCTCAACTGTAGAACTGGCTTTAAAAGAAGGATAAAAATCAGTTTCCTAGAAAATTTATGGAGATGGAATTATGTGCCCCTCTAGAATTTGGAATAAATGAAAAGTGAAGCATTATACAGAGGTCATGAACCTCATCGTCATGTCCTTGAGAGGCAAAAGTAATTTGAAAATGCACTTAGCTAAAGATTAGCTCAATTTCTCCCTCTGTTCTCTCCTCATGCTCTCACACTTAGGGAAGATATTGGGCCTTCTGGGCAAACTTCTGATGATGCATCAGTGCACAAGGTTAGTGAAAAACTGGGCAAGCTTGCAGAAAGAATTTTTATTAACACTCAATTTTTGAAATATAACTAGTCCCCTTGAAGCAGGATATTCTTTTGTTGTTGTTGTTCACACTCCAAATTGGGTTTTCATTAGTGGCCAAAAATGATTTCTGGCAGCATGGTGATGGCCTCTGAGTCTTTCCACTGAACCAGTGGTTCTCCTACAGAGGGCAGAGACCACCAGGTCAGGGTCAGTGAACTCCTTCTCCAGGAAGCTCCTGGCTGCGACTGTGGCCGATTCCCAGGTAGGGCCAGATGACTGTCATACTTGGCTCTTAGTGGTACAGAAGCCAGGCCACCTGAGGCTGAGACAAAGAGTGGGCTCTCTCTGAGACTCCGATTCCTCTCGGGGCTCAGACAGCCTGCTGGCGCTGGCGGCTTCTGGCAGCTGTAAGTCAGGCTTCATTCCGGTCACTTTCCAGTGCATCCGTCTGCTCGATGGAGAAAACAGCAACAGGCGCAGTGGTGGGAACTGGGATGAGGGGACTTGTGGGCTCTAATGCACCATACAGCCTGAATTTAGTCTTCTCCGTGTGGAAAAAAAAAATCTTTAGCTGTCAATCTTGCTGGGCTGTCAGCGTCTCCTGCTTTGCCCTGGCCAGTTCTGTTTCTCAGTGGTTCCCTCTCTGGTGGGAACGGGGTTCATCCACATCATCTCCCAGCTATTTATTCTTTTTTCTTAGGTGTCCAGGTGGTCTCTGCTTTAGCCTCTGAGTATAAAGTAGAAATACTGATATGGATGCCGTGAGGATGAATTGCTCCTCTATTGTACAATGGAGTTTCTGAGAAGACAGAGGCAGAAACTAGGTTTGGTTTGATTTCCCTAACATTTAACCTAGCCTCTTGCACAAGGTAGTCCCTTGGGGATTGTCTAGGCCGACTGGATGAAAACTCTGTAGCAGGTGACAGCACCGATGCACCTCGCTGATGCTGACTCGGACGGACGGTACTCCTGCCTGGGCTGTAAGCACTGTCGAATCATCAGTGATATGAGTGATTTCCCTCAAGGCGTGTAGTACAGAAGGCAGTGATAACAATCACTTTTTGCAGTGAGGTTTTACTGTAAACAGACCTGCATGCTTTGAGGGCCACTGGTGGTGGCCCACTGGCTTGACCCATCAGAGTTCAGTGTGTGGTTGTGTGGTTTCCCCACGTCCTCAGGGAAGGCCCCATGCAGAGTTTTGGAGCGGGATTTTTCTCATGTACTAAGTAGTTATCAAGGACCTAGCTACATGTGGGTACTTCAGAGAGGCTGCCTGAGAGAAAAGGCTGTGATGACAGCCCACAAGATGCCTGTTTTCTAGTAAGGGAGGGATGCAAGTACTTGTCTTGTGGTGGAAAACAGAATCTCCCCAGAGAAGGAATTAGGGAAGACTACAAATGAAGGAGGTAGGGCTTGAGGCTCACCTTGCGGAGTGGAGAGGAATTTGGTGGGGAGAGTGGAGAAACCAGTTCACGAGGAGAGAAAAGCAAGAGAAGAGGAGGAAAACACTGGGCTGGATTTGGGACATTGCAAGTTGGCCAGGAGGGAGGGGGGCCCCTGGATGTCACCCCAGGACTGGAAGTTAACTCTTGCTTTACTTTTTAATGTTACATCCTAAGACTACAGTTCTTCCTTTCTCAGGCAAATAGAGTGGGAACAGAATAAATTCTTTCTCAGAATAGTGGTAAACAATCTGCCTGCCAATGCAGGAGACAAAAGAGATGTGGGTTCAGTCCCTGGGGTGGGAAGATCCCCTGGAGTAGGGCATAGCAACCCACTCCAGCATTCTTGACTGAGCACGCATCAATGAAAAAAAAAAATGCTTCCCGTCGTATCAGTAAACAAGATATTGCCGTTGTCAAGTCATCTCATGACAGCCACCCTGATGGTGAGCCCCGAGGGAACTCAAGATTCAAACAGGATGCCTGACACATAGCAGTTACCACTGGAGCCACCCTGATCACACACCCTGAGGAGACTCAGGATGAAAAAGCACAGGACACTGGCCCCAGACAGCTGAGGTGCACGGCAAAGGAGTGATTTCAGTCAGTGCAAACTCTTGCATCTTCTCATACATAGAAAAGTGCTAAATTACTTGAGATGTCTGGTTTTCTTTAATTAACAGTAACCTTTTGATATTCTGACTACCTGGTCTTTGTTACAAAAAATCCTGTATATCCAGGCCCCTCCCTTCCCTCCTGGGACCAGTCTCTCAGATATCTGAGAGACTATGTCCTGGGCTTAAGTCCTCAGTTTTGTCTGCCAAATAAAACATAGTTCTCAACTTTTAATTGTGCATTTTTTTTTTCAGTTGACAATAGAGAAGCTAAAAGTTCTTCCAGAGTTTCTCTACGTCATTTCTAGTTATATTGGTTCCTCTCATCATTCTCTCTCAACAGAAAAAGGCAGTGATTGGTGAGGTAGCTAAAGGGGCAGATAACATTTTGGCCCCAACGTGGATAACTATCTCAGATTGCTATAGAACCTGTAGTTCCATGCCTTTGGTTGGATAGTTCTATACGTTTAGTTCTCTAGTTTGATAGATGGGCTTAAAATCTACAGACCAGTTCTCCCCACTTGCCCAGCCAAAACGCAATGGGCATGTTCGTGTTATGTGTATCGTAGGTCTTCGTACGTCTGGATGCTCTGCATAATTGATTTGGCATGATGCTCGTAGGCATGCCATTTTGCTTGTTCTCAGGGTTTATCTGATTGCAGATACTCAGCCTAAGTTAATATTTCATGAGATTCAGTCATAACTTGAGGCTACAAATATGATGAAAGTCATGGCTATTGTTTTTCTTAAAAAAATAATAGACAATTTTGCTGCACTCTTACACTGAGCAACACAAAATGCTACTTGAGCACAAGTCTCATTTCCTTTATTTGCTATTCCTATGAGCGATGATGAATTTTAACAAGTTTTCTAATGATTTAGGCCATTGCTCTCCTAAGGCCATATTATTAAGTCATTTTACTGACTTATATTTACAAAGGGATTATGATATCCTAGGCACAGATATAAGAATTTAATAAGTTTGAGTCATGTAATCCTCTTAACAACCATATGAAATACATGCCATTATTATGACTTTTATTTTACAGATAGAGAAATTGGGGCACAAAGAAGTGAAGTAACCTGCCCAAGGTCACACAGATAGGTTACATTGCCATTTGAATAATTCACATGCAAATTCCAGGTTATGTTTGGTATGTCTGCTGTAACCTGTGTGAAAAAGGATAAAAAGAATATGTCTGAGAGATTCTCCCATGCTGTGCTCAAGGCAGAATTGTGTTCCTAGACTGTTTTAATAGAAGCTAATTTTCTACCAGTTACATCAGTAGTTGTCTCCCTGCAAACTCAGTATTTTAACTAACTGCAAATGTTGAAAAGTGAACAATTTCCATTTATATATGACAAACACACTAGCTCTGCCAAAGTCCAGCTCCGCACTGTATAATTATGATCTTTTATGTTGAAAGATGTAGCTGTGGATCATGGCATCTTCCAAGATGGCAATGACTATATAGTTAAAATAAATGACAGTTACTGTATATAACTTTTTGTATATACTTTTTGCTTCCCCTTGTACCCCTGAAAAAAACTCAGCCATAAAAAAAGAATGAAATGTTGCTATTTGCAACAGCATGAGTAGACTTGGAAGGTATTATGCTAAAGTGAAATAAGTCACACAGAGAAAGACAAATACTGTATGATATCACTTCTGTGTGGAATCTAAAAAAATACAGTGAACTAGTAAATATAACAAAAAAGAGACAGACTTATAGAAAGCAAACTAGTGGTTACTAGTGGGGAGAGGGAAGGGGAGGAACAATATAGAGGTAGGGAATGAAGAGGTACAAACTGCTATGTATAAATAAGTTACAAATATATATTGTATACCACAGGAATCTAGCTAATATTTTATAATAACTATAAGTGGAATATAACCTTTAAAATTGTAAATCACTATATTGTACACTTGTAACTTATAGTATTGTACATCGACTATACTTCAATAAAATTAACAAAAAAAATTTTAATGTTTATGTAATGGTGTTATATGAATTTCTAACTGGAAAACAGTGATAAATGTTATATACGCCAAAGAGACTTAAGTGAAATAATTTATATGTAAACGAATCCTTTCTTTGATGGTATTGATGTGCTAACAATGGTGACTGATTCTGAAGCTGTCAATGGAAGGAACAGAGTTCCCAGAAGTCATTTTCCCAAGTATCTTTATCCTGATCTCAAAATTCGATCTAAAATAAGCAATGTACACTTTTTATCCAAGTTGGAATATATATATATCTTGAAAAAAAATGACAGCAACATTTTATATGTGCCAAGCACATTCCATGATTATTTTGTTTAATCCCCTGAACAACCCCGTGAGGCAGGTCCTGTGAATGTCTCCTTTCCACAAAGGTGGAAACAGGCCTAGAGAGGTTTAGTAATGGAGGACAGGTCACGCAGCCAGGAAGCTGCACAGCAGGGATCTGAACCTTGGAAGGGTTTCCTGAGCCTCTGTCTTGGCCACTGGCTCTGCACCCTCACCCCTGTGCGTAGAGTACACAGCTGCCTCTGGCTAGGGATTAAGAGCTGATCCTGATAAATTTCTTGTTGCCTTTTTGTGTCTTCATAAGATCCCACTACTGTTCTTTGCTGTAGAGCAAGTATTTGAAAAGTCAGATTTCTCCCATTGTTCCTCCTTCATCAACCTTACACTTAGCCTGAGTTCAGCATTTGCTGATATATTGATTGCTAACTGACCTCGCCCTGCTGGAGGGCAGAGCAAGAATATAGCACAAGCCTGGGTGGGGCTGAGGGAGACCCTCATAAAGTGGAGCCTGACACAGAATGTGGGAACTATACAGGAGGGAGTTTGTGTATGCTATAATAGTAGGCACCTTGAGAAGCCTATGCACTCATTTATAATAACTTCTACTCTTACTTTTAGACTGTTTTTTTCTTCCATCAAGCATGGTGTCCATTATAGTAGAAGCTCAATTAGCATTTGGTTGACTGCATGAATGAATGAAGGACAGACAGAATGAATGGGTTATTTGGTTTCTTTGATATAAGGGCCTCTGCTGCTTTTCTGTGGAGAAGGCAATGGCACCCCACTCCAGTACTTTTGCCTGGAAAATTCCATGGACGGAGGAGCCTGGTAGGCTGCAGCCCATGGGGTCGCTAAGCGTTGGACACGACTGAGCGACTTCACTTTCACTTTTCACTTCCATGCATTGGAGAAGGAAATGGCAACCTTTCCTAGGAAGGTTCCTGGGATTGCCTATAGAATCCCAGGGATGGGGGAGCCTGGTGGGCTGCTGTCTATGGGGTTGCACAGAGTCGGACACAACTGAAGCGACTTAGCAGCAGCAGCTGCTTTTCTGGGTTATATTTGCTCCATCCAGCTCTTCCTTCCTGCATGCCTGGATTCTCCTCCTTGCCCTTCCTTCTCTCTCTCCCTCTCCCCTGTAAGTCCAGGGAGTGACTGGACAGTTGGTGGCAAGAAATATTCTTTTGGATGATGTTCCAGATGGTGGAGGTTCTATAGTTTCAGAGTAGAACCATTCCTTAGGGAAAGTAGGAGTTAAATCCACCTTCAAGGGACTAAAATTACCATCTATGATATTAATGTAGGAACATGCATTCTGAGTCCTAAACAGACTTTGGTGCAAAGCACTGGGAACTGCATATGTTTGAGAAGCTTATACTATCCAAGCACCTGAAGTGACATCCTCTCTACATCTGTTCTCATGGACTAACAACGGCTTCTTGACTTTGCTGCCTTGCAGAACATTGGTCTATAAGACATCTGGTCCATGCTAAGGTCCTTGATGTTTACAGGACCATGTAGTGCTGTCTAAAATGTCCGAAGACATTCAGTCCATGCCAAAAGGTCCCTAATATTTGGTCTTGCCCCAAATGATTTGGCGTACACAGCAATCAGAGAAGAAGTAAAAGGGACCCAAATTGGAAAAGAAGTAAAGCTGTGACTGTCTGCTGATAACATGATACTATACATAGAAAATCCTAAAGATGCTACCAGAAAACAATACTAGAGCTCATCAATGAATTTGGTAAAGTTGTAGGATACAAAATTAATACACAGAAATCTGTTGCATTTCTATACACTAAGAAAGATCAGAATGAGAAATTAAGAAAACAATCTCATTTACCATCACATCAAAAAGAATGAAATACCTAGGAATAAACCTACCTAAGAAGATGAAAGACCTGCACTCTGAAAACTATTAAGACACTAATGAAAGAAATTGAAGATAACATAAACAGATAGAAAGATATACTGTGTTCTTGGATTAGAAGAATCAATATTGTTAAAATGACTATACTACCTAAGGCAGTCTACAGATTCAATGCAATTCCCATCAAAATACCAATGGCATTTTTCACAGAATTAGAAAAAAGAATTTTATAGAAACATAACCCGAGAAGGCAAAGCAAACTTAAGAAAAATGGAGCTGAAGGAATCAGTCTCTCTGACTTCACACTATATTACAAAGCTACAGTAATTAGAACAGTGTTGTACTGGCGCACACACACACACACACAAAACAGAAATATACATCAAGAGAAGAGGGTAGGAAACCCAGAAATAAACCCATTAATCTATGACAAAGGAGGCAAGACTATACAATGGAAAAGAGACCATTTCTTCAATAAGTCGTGCTGGGAAAACTAGACAGCTACATGTAAAAGAATGAAATTAGAACATTCTCTAACATCATACATAAAATAAACTCCAAATGGATTAAAGACCTAAATTTAAGAATGAATACTATAAAACTCCCAGAGGAAAGCATAGGCAGGACACTCTTTGACACAAATCACAGCAATATATTTTTGAATCCATCTGCTCCAGAAAACAAAATAAACAACTGAGACCTAATTAAACTTAAAAGCTTTTGCACAGCAAAGGAAGCTATAAACAAAATGAAAAGACAACCTAGAGAATGGGAGAAAATGTTTGCAAATGGTGCGACCAACAAGGGATTAATCTCTAAAACATATAAACAACTCATGCAGCTCACTATTAAATGAATAACTTTAAAAATAAGATTTCAACAGACACTTCTCCAAAGAAGACATACAGATGGCCAAAAGCCACGTGAAAATATGCTCAATATCACTAATTATTAGACAGATGAAATCAGAACTGTGAAGTATCATCTCACACCAGGCAGAAGGCCATGATCAAAAAGTCTACAAATTAATAAATGCCGGAAAGGGTGTGGAGAACAGGGAACCCTAATACACTGTTGGTGGGGATGTAAATTTGTGCAGTCACTATGGAAATCAGTATTTAGTTTCCTTAAACTGAAAACAGAGCTACCATATGATCCTTCAGTTTCACCTTTGGGCATATATCCAAAGAATACCATAATTCAAAAAGATACACGCACAATAGCCAAGATGAGGAAGCAATGAAATGTCCATTCCTCAAATGTCCATCAGAGGAATGGATAAAGAAGATGTGGCACATATATATAATAGAATATTACTAAGTCATACAAAAGAATGAATGAATGCCATTTGCCGGGCTTCCCAGGTGGCACTAGTGGTAAAGAGCCCACCTGCCAGTGCAGGAAACATAAGAGATGCGGGTTTAATCCCTGGGTCTGGAAGATCCCCTGGAAGAGGGCATGGCAACCCATCCCAGTATTCTTACCTGGAGAATCCCCATTGGCAGAGAAGCCTGGTGGGCTATAGCCCATAGGGTTGCAAAGAGTTAGACAAGACTGACGTGACTTAGCAAACACACGCATTAACATGGAGGGACCTAGAGATTATCATACTAAGTGAAGTAAACCAAATATCATATGATATCAGGTGTGAAATTAAAAAAAAAAGATATAAATGAACTTACTTACAAAGCAGAAACAGACTCACAGACTTTGAAAATAAAGTTATGATTACCAAAGGGGAAAGGTGGAGGGAGGAGGGATAAAATAGTAGTTTGGGATTCACATATATACACTCAAGCTCAGTTGCTTCAGTCGTGTCCAGCTCTTTGCAACCCTTTGGACTGTAGCTCACCAGCTTCCTCTGTTTGTGGGACGTTTCAGGTGAGAATACTGGAGTGGGCTGCCACTTCCTATTCCAGGGGATCTTCCCAACTCAGGGATCAAACCCACCTCTCCTGCATTTCAGGCAAATTTTTACTTGCTGAGCCAAAGAAACCTCTATATATACACACTACTACGTATAAAATAATCAACAAGGACTACTGTATAGCACAGGGAACTTTACTCAATATTCTGTAATAACCTATATGGGAAAAGAATTTGAAATAGGGTAGATGTATGTATAACTGAATCACTTCACTGTACACCTGAAATATAGCATTGTAAATCAACTACACTCCAATATAAAATAAAAATTCAATTTAATGTTGATGTATGGCAGAAACCAACACAACATTGTGGAACAATTATCCCCCAATTAAAAATAAATAAAATTTTAAAAATTAAATAAAAATAAAAGAAAATGCAGTATTAGGGAAACTGCATTCCTGGGGCCAGCTATAGTCTCCCAGAGAGTTTTATTTTCCAGTTGGAGTTTTTCACTGATACATCATGCCAGTATCAGGGCAGGCTGTACATTAAGTGGTTTTCCTTTCTGTGTCTTTGACAGATGTACCATCCCCACACCAGCGAGCCTCGCCCAGGATGAAACCGATAGAAGAAGGGGTGGAAGATGACGACGACGTCTTTGAACCTGCACCTCCAAATACATTTAAAGTTCGTCAGTGGCCTTGATCCCAAGACAGGATTCAAGTTACCCAGAGGGAAACTGTCTTGGAGAGATCCTGAAAAATACCAGCACTTTTTCATGGCTTTTAGATTTTTTTTCTGCTTTCATACACCCAGCTTGGTAGAGTCGGAGGGCCGGAAAGTGAGGGAAATTCAAAAATGGAAAGGTTACCTTCACTTTCTACTGGTCAGCTTTCAGTTTCACTGAGCCTTCTGACTAAAATGTGTGCTATTTTTGAGAGAGACATTTTCACAGTGTTTTCTAGATATCATTTAAATTTTAAAAAATCTTAGTGCTTTGTCATTTCAAACCCCTTCACTTTATCTTTCCAAGCTGTTGTTCACTTTCATCAGAGAGTTTATTCTCTGCTGTAGCAATGGGGTTGTCCATTTGATTGAGGTGGAGGGAATGTTTTTTTAAAAAAAAAGCAGGGAATCTCAGGCTTTGCTCAGTGGATTTTCTGGCTGGAAAATTTTAAAGAAAGATGTGGTGCGACTCATGTATATTTTTCTCTCAGGCCAGATACATCATTCTACTAGAATATCTCACATTTGTGGACACTGTATGGATAGGTTGATAATGGACAAAGCTCGTCAGACTTTACTCACATTACCCTGATATTACACTGTTTGGAAGTTGGGATGAACCCTAGACCTGGAAAGGTAACGGTGGGAGCAGTTCTGAGTGAGCTCAGGGTCACCCTTCTAAGGGTGTGATGTAGAGCCATCTCGCCCCATGCTCTGCTGTAGGAAGCACATTACAGCAGTCAAGTGGCCAAAGAAGTGTCACAGAATGATGAGGCTGACAGAGCCACTGCACTCTCTGGCTACTACTCTGACGTTCAGATGTTTCCTCCAGGGGCACAGATGGCTCCTTACTGTGTGTGTGTGAGATACCAGATGCCAGGGCTGCAAACGGAGACACAGCTGTGAGGCAGACAGTCCACCACAAACTCTGCCGTAATCACCCAACCCTGACAGTGCTGTGAGGACCTTGATTCTAGATCTCTCTTTTCCACCAGTTGTGATTCCAGACATGGTGGTACTTGGGAAATTTGCGTAAGTCATCTAGCGGGTCAGTGTGACTGTGGCCCTTCACAGGCCACCCATTTGGGGGAAGTCCCCCTGAACAGCTGTGCTCCATCGTGCCCCTCTATCTTTATTTTGTGTACTCCAACTCTGAGCTAGTCCCATTATGTTAAATAACAAGAAAAGTTCATATGAAATTATTTTCAGGTGAGCTGAGCCAAAAGCATCTTTTGCCAAGAGGTGATTTCTATGAGAGAAGATTTAAAACTTAAGTACTCCAGGGTCACTTCATTTTCCTAAACTCATTTTTTAAAGCCAGTTATTTTAGTAATTTCAATTGAGTCAAATTTACATGCTTGATCACTCACTGAGAAAAATTCCACAGACTGGGTATCCAGCTAACACATCCATCAAATGTATAGCTTGTTAACCTCACCATAGAAAGGCTGATTTCACTTTCTGCTGTAGTGGTCTCTTCTGTTTGCTAAATTAAGATTTTATTTTGGGGAAATGAAACAAAGGTGAATGAATGACTTTACCTTGACTTTAAGATGTAAGATATAGCAGGTTGAACTCTCTCAGTGCCTGAATCAAGTGTATGAAGTAATGATGTTAACACCACTTTAACTATTGAAGTGACGCTATGTGGGCCATTGAGTTTATACATGCATAGGACTAATTTATAAAATCATTCAACAGAGTAATTAGATATTACATCCTTGTCTAAGTAGAAAGCAATCTTAGATTCTACAAAAGCCATATTTGTAATGTTATGTGAGTCCATAGAACCCTGAGATTTTCTTACCCTGACCCATTTTCAGACGCGTCTCACTTAATCAACCTTAGACAGCAGAGGGGAGCATCTCTAATGATCAACCTGGATGTGTTTAGAGGTTATTTTCTGTAGTGCTGGAAAAGCACACTGTTTAAAAGCACACTGCTAAAATTAGGTGATATGAAGTCATTTACTTTTTTAATGTGTTTGTGTGTGTCAGTGTCATCGATAATGAAGATTATAATCTCAAGATTAGGAATCTTCAAAGAGCCACTTATCTTGAATAGGAAACATAAAACTATCTGTAAATACATCCCTCTAAGGATGACAGTGAAGGAGCCAAAGCCATTGAGTAGTCCTCCCATTAGACTTGATAGCAATGAAGCAGATAAGAAAACATAAAAGATCTCCTATGGATGATTTTTATAGATTCATGGACACAAGTGTATCTTTGTATAACATGTAGATAAAAAACACATCTGTTGCCAAAGTGACCAATAAAATGCTTCCTGTGTTTTCTGGCCTTCACTTAGCTGTGTGACCAAGGTCCAGAAAATGGCCTACAAAAATTACTCTATCACCCCAAATCCACTATGTTGAAATGTAACATCAAGTTCCTTGTATGAAGCTGGAGCCAACATTTATACCAGAATGTGTGACATTTATAATATTCTGCAAGCTCTCATAAATGTTGTATTTATAAAATAATAGCACAAGCCCTATGATGTTTATAGATTTAAATTAGTAATAATGGGTGCTATATAGTTATTTTTCAGTTACCTCCTTGGCCTCCTGGGATCTTTTCTGTGTCTCCCTGTGGTTCACTTCACTTTAGTCATTTTGTAGCTTTGTGCTTTGCTGCCAACAGTGTGCTGTGCCCACCGGGAGACACCACCTTCGTCGCATCTGGTTCTCCTTCCACACACCTGAAGCTTTTCTGATTTTGTAACTTGGAGCTGCCGATTCTTGCTTCCCAGGTCCTATCGTGGCCTCAAAGGCAGAGTCACTTAGATGCTAGAAAAAATATTTAGTAGGGAAAGTTATGTAACTGTACACTTAGCTCTGCCCGTGGGGCACCCAGGTGACGACCTTGCCCTCTGGTGAGGATGTAATGCTAGTGTGCGTGGCACCCAGCCGAGCCCTTGGGCATGCTGGTTGGTCCAGACCCTGGGGTGCAGCTCCAAGGATTCACTGTTACTGTTTTTAAATCCATTTTCCTGGTCATTTGTAAAGCTGCTCTGCAGAAACCGTTGACTCTGCCATGTTTCCCCTCCCTTCCCTTTTCCCTAACCTGGTTTCACAACCTTTTTCTAATTATGCCCAACTAGAGTGATTAGAAATTCCCATCCACTTAATTCCAATTCTCCATGTGAAGGGATAGGACTGTGCGGGGAACTCAAGTTTGTTCCACACTCACGACACATCTCACTGACACTCTGATCATTACAGGACCCCCATGACATACTGTAGGGGAAGTTTAAGAAACCCACTTTAAGCACTATTTAGAGAGTTTACCAATATACCTACAACCTAGTTTTAAAGTACCTGAGAATTTTGTGAATGCTTTATAAAGACATAGTATTTATAGGAATTGCATTCTTTCTGCTTTTAGGTGCCATTTACATGGATATTATCTTACTTTATAATAAATTTACATTTTGTCTGAATAGAGCTTTATAGTTTAAAATATCTTCATATTTTGTCATTTGATCAAATAAACTTCTTACTTGGAATATGTACACTTTTTAAAATTTCATTTCTCTTATATGTAGCTGGTTTGCTCTAATGCCCAAAGGTTCAAGAACCTTCGGAGGTTATGGGAATTGCTCTGGTTTAGGCAATCTGAGCAGACATGCACAAGGCGTGCTCCTGGGTTAGCTCCACTTAGTTCCTAAGGCGGGCTATCTTGCTGCCTTTGGTCATGAAAAGGGTGGGCCACGAGGCAGTGGACAGTCCTGCCTGGATGCAGCGACTGAGAAGCCTCCAGACTTTCAATGTGAGGATACATGTATTTCAGATTTTTAATCCACTGTATTTGAAACTTCACTTCTGGTTTTCATAAGGTTCAGCAATACAAGGACTCACATGAAGGGGACAGAACACGGCCCCTGGGTCTACTCTGTGGTGGGCGGTCTTTCTTTTCATAAAGAAACTCATATTTGCTTCTGTCACCTGTGCTCGATGTTAAACAGGGACTGGAAAGCCCATCTCTTGGCTGTTTGCAGTAGGTCCTTGACACCTAATTAACTTGCCCTGATCAGTGCCAAGACGAGACCCAGCTGGACGGGGCATCTTACATCACTAAAGAGTTAATTCTCTTGCCCAATAAGGCATGTCATTCAGGCCTAATGTCTGGTTCTAAGCCCTGACTTTCAACCTGACCCATCTTTGGGGCAGCTTCCCCTTACCCAGCCTGTGCTGTGAAACTTAAGAGTTTCCCATTATGCCCATGAGGGGTTTTCTGTGAATGGGTGTGGGTACAACCCAACATGAGCTAAAATTGACAGGACTTGGTTCCAGATTTGTGGGAGCAGAGTTGGTGATGAGGGGAGAGTGTCACAGAGCTCTAGCTGGAGTTGCTGCTGGTTACTCCCTGGTGAGCACCAGGTTTGAGTGGAGAGACTGCTTTCTTCATGCTGTGTTTGAGGGGCCTCTGGGACAGCAGAGAGGTGTCAAATCTGGAACTCAGAGGAGGGCTTGGGGCTAAGGATACAGATTTCTGAGCTGAAGATGGCACCGTGAGCTTGACAGCTTCCCGATAGGTCAAAATTTTCTGTTAAAGGGTGTGTGTATGATGAATAAATATGAATGAATACACTACACCAATATTTCCTTAATGTGGATGGACCTAGAGATTATCATACTAACTGAAATAAGTCAGAATGAGAAAGACAAATATATGAAATTGCATCTATGTAGAGTCTAAAATATACAGATGAAATTATTTACAAGTCAGAAACAGACTCACAGACATAGAAAACAAACTGACGGTTACCAAATGGAAAAAGGGATGCTTCTGCTACTGCTAAGTCACTTCAGTCGTGCCCGCCTCTGTGTGACCCCATAGATGGCAGCCCACCAGGCTCCCCCGGTCCCTGGGATTCTCCAGGCAAGAACACTGGAGTGGGTTTTCATTTCCTTCTCCAATGCATGAAAGTAAAAAGTGAAAGTGAAGTCGCTCAGTCGTGTCCGACCCTCAGCAACCCCATGGACTGAAGCCTTCCAGGCTTCTCTATCCATGGGATTTTCCAGGCGGGAGTACTGGAGTGGGGTGCCATTGCCTTCTCCGAAAAGGGATGGGGACGGTATAAATTAGGAGTTTGGGATTTGCAGATACAAATCACTATACATAAAATAGGTTAAAAACAACAACAACAACAAAAAAAAGGCCCTAGTGTAAAAAAATATTTCCTTGCTATTTACTAAGGGCAAATATATCCCCACTGACCTTCAGGTTCTCCCAGCCTCCTCTGTCATCCTGTCACAAGATGATTCCCATCTTCCCAGCTTACAGCTAAGCTTTCTGCTTTTCTGCCCCGTTCGCCTGGTCCAGCCGCTAAGTACAGGCAGGACCCCACATCGCAGGACTGACTCTGGGCCTGCTCCTAGGAGAGCAGCACTGTGGCTCAGGATTTCACTCTGACTTCTTGCACGACAGACCAGCAGAGGCAAGTGTGGCTTGAATGAAGCTAAACTACCTTACAGCTGAGTAAACGAAGGCTCACAACCAAAACCCGACTGGTAGAGGAAGGGAGCCTTCAGGGAAAAATGATTAGCGCCATTTACCTCTTGATATTTCTCTGCGAATGCTGAAAACTTCAGAGCTGCTCCTGTTCCTTGGTGGTTACATATAATTAGGTCATTTGTGTAGAGACGGACAGAGGGGTCCCCTTGAAAAAGTTCGGACAGGGGCCAAGTTTTAGGCCCTGGCCTCCCGCGGGGGTGATGCTGCACAGAAAACAGAACAACCGTCAGCTGCTCTGTTCATTTCTCTTTAAAGGGTTTCTGTTATCTTGGAGGCCTCCCTAATGTTTTTCAGTGTGCTTCCCACTATTTCTATTGTTCTTATCTAACCTCTTTAACTCTTCTCTTTATTAGTACAGATACATTTTGCTATGAGAATAATTACAATATAATGTAGTAGTAATAGCTGTCTATTAAGTGCATATTATTTACCAGAGACTGTTAAAGACATTTAAAACACACAATTTAGTATTTTCACAAAAATCCTATAAGGTGGTTCACACAACAGAACTGAAGTTCAAATAAGCTGATTTTGCCAGAACAAACCAGCCAGGAAAAGGGCCGTGTTCCATCCCAGATATCTCAGCCTGTGGCCCTGCTCAACCTGCTGCTCTTTCCAGTCCTCTTCAACAGGAAGCCTGCAGCCGCCACTACCACCTGTTCTCAGCTTCTCACCTTAGGTTATCAAAGGAGTTTCCATGCTGAAATTAAAGACTATAATACTTCATATTTTTTGTACAAAAAAATATGTATTTTTTTTTTTTTAGGGAGAGGCTTTTTTTTTTTTTTAGAAAAATGAAAAGCCAAGATTTGATATTGACCTTTAATATAATTTCAGAGAAGGCAATAGCACCCCACTCCAGTACTTTTGCCTAGAAAACCCCATGGACGGAGGAGCCTGGTGGGCTGCAGTCCATGGGGTCGCTAGAGTCGGACACGACTGAGCAACTTCACTTTCACTTTTCACTTTCATGCATTGGAGAAGGAAATGGCAACCCACTCCAGTGTTCTTGCCTGGAGAATCCCAGGGATGGGGGAGCCTTGTGGGCTGCCGTCTGTGGGGTCGCACAGAGTCGGACATGACTGAAGCGACATATCTATCTTTAACATAATCTATCAGCTCATGTGAAAATATAGGGTCCTAAATACATGATGTCCCAAACTGGTTTCTAATCTCTGCTGTCCACCTCTCTTAGCTCAAAGCACCAACCTGAAAAAGGAGGCAGAGTCTTTGTCCTTGGACATGACTTTGAAGTCAGACAGATGTAGTTCTGAACATGGGCTTTGACCATGTGATCTTCACCAAGTTCTTATGCCTTTTAAAGCTACTGTGTCCTTACCTGTATTCTGCTACTGCTAAGTCACTTCAATCGTGTCCAACTCTGCACGACCCCACAGATGACAGCCCACCAGGCTCCCCTGTCCCTGGGATTCTCCAGGCAAGAACACTGGAGTGGGTTGCCATTTCCTTCTCCTGTATTCTAGAACCTTTCCAAAGGCATAGTTGGCACAAAGTACAAGTTCGTTCTCATCCCCTTTTCCCTTTGGTTGCCACGTTGAACCCTTAATGATTCTGGAGTCTCAGAAACCACAGTTCTTGTAAAGAGTCAGAGAGTTGGTACCAGCAGGACCTGAAGGACAGGCACTAAGGCCCCTCCTGCTCACAGCAGAAATGTCTGCAGGCCTAGGGCGCAGTTCCTAAGCTGCGGTCTCTCTGGACCTCTTTGGCTGAGGCAGAGAGAGAGCCCATCTTGACTTCCACACGTGGCCCCAGAAAGCTGGAGGCGGGGAAAGGAGGCTGTAGGTGCCTCTCGTGGGAAGTTGCTGTGAGTAGAAAATGCTAGCATTAGGTTAAATGAGGCTTTCCAGGAGGTGAAGAGACGACTGTCTTCAGCTGTGGTTGTTTTGAACAAATAAATATCTTTTGTTGAGCTCCCCACAGGGACCACGTGAGAGCCAAGAACAGGTGTGCTGGATACGTGTGGATGGAGAGAAGCTCCTCTAGACCCCAGAGAGTAAGAGTGGAAGGGGAGGTCTTAAACACTAAGGAGACATGTATTCCTAATGCAGTTTGATTATTCAAGAATGCTAGGACCCTGGGCAGCTCATGTCTCCTAGGGGGGCCCCAGTTTCATCTGTAAAAGGAGGTGCAACCAGATGAGGGAGGGATATGCCAGTTCTGGTAGTTTAATTCCCAGTGTGTGGGCTTCTAAGGGCTGCCATGGTATCTTCTTGCTCCAAGTGTGCCTCGTGGTCCAAGCGACTCACGACTGTTTTTGCTTGAGGATGACTTGAGGGGTTAGGCAAAGTCTCACCTGCTGTCTTTCTATCCAGAGTCCCCCCATTCTCGGACTGTCCTTCACAAATGCTGTATCATCTGTGTGAAGTTGGAATAGTATTATCACCGTAATGACTCGCATCACCATGCAGTCTGTGTTTCTGGTGTATCATTTAAAGTTTTCTTGAAAGTTGTCTTCAAAACAGTCAGCTTGCTGACAAATCCCTTCCAGACCTTTCCAGAATGGTGTGGATTGGGGTTTTCCTTTGGAGGGGACAGAACTGTAGAATTTTAGAGCAGGTAGGTAAATTTCACCAGGATCACCTGGAGGCCCCTATTAAAAACCAACTCGGGCACAGGTGTGGCGTTCTGCCTCCCCTAAAAGTCTTGCAAGTTCCGGCCTCTTATTGGAGCCTTTGATGCTGCCCCCGGTTCTGCCCCCAGACCTCAAAGCCCCTGATGACCAGTATGTGAAGGACGCCTGGAGAAGGAAATGGAAACCCATTCCAGTATACTTGTCTGGAGAATGCCAGGGGCAGAGAAGCCTGGCAGGCTACAGTCCATGGGGTCACAGAGTTGGACACGATCAAGTGACTAAAACACACACACACGCACACACACACACACATTATGGGGCTTTCCCAGTGGCTCAGTGGTTTAAAAAAACTGCCTGCAATGCAGGAGACTCAAGAGACTCTGGTTGGACCCCTGGGTCTGGAACTTCCCTTGGAGGAGGGGATGGGAACCCACTCTAGTATTCTTGCCTGGAAAATCCCATGGACAGAGGAGTCTGGTGGTCTACAGTCCACGGGGTCACAAAGAGTCAGACATGACTGAAGCAACTTAGCACACACACATGAAGGACAAATTTAGGAAACATAGGACCATTGGTTATAAGGAGGGCAAGGGATTCTTGCAGGAGTGCTATAACAACAAGCTAATGAAAGCAGACAAAATGCAACTATAAAAGCATGTTTGGAATCTCCCGACCAGAAGAAAAACTTAATGCCATTTGTGGTGAACAGATTGGCAAATTGCAGGAGCTGATGCAAGAAGCCACTAATCCCAATGGGCAATTTAGTACTAGTTGGTCTAGGAAACCAAAATTTTAGTCTATACAATAAAGTTTAACAAAGGGGAGGGGGTAACAACTCATCGGATCCCATTTCAGAATTTGAATTGATATAGCTGGGGTAGAGACCGAATGCTGCAGTTCTAAGTTCCCAGATAATATTGATGCTGCTATTAAAGGGACCATTCTTTGAAGTCCCCTTAACTAGTCCAACCCCCTTATTAGCAGATGAGAAGGGTGAGCGGCTGAGAAAACTGAACCCAAGAAAAACTAGAACCCAAGTATCCTTGTCCATAGTCCGATGGCTTTCAGTTAAAAAAGCAGCTTTTTTTTTTTCTTTTGCTCTAGATCAATAGTTCCCAAACTTTTAATGAGTCAGTTAGGGAGTCAGTTAAAAGCTGGCTCCAGTAACTCAATACACCTAGAACAGTGAGTCTTAACCTTGGCTGTACATTGGAGTCAGAGATTCTGATGTAATTTATCTGAGCATCAGGATTCTTAAAAGCTCCCCAAGTAACTCAGTGAAAGAAAATGAAGTCACTCAGTTGTGTCTGGCTCTTTGCAACCCCGTGTACTGTAGCCTACCAGGCTCCTCCCTCCATGGGATTCTCCAGGCAAGAGTACTGGAGTGGGTTGCCACTTCCTTCTCCAGGGGCTCTTCCCAACCAAGGGATTGAACCCTGGTCTCCTGCATTGCAGGCAGACGCTTTAACCTCTGAGCCACCAGGGAAGGCCAAGTAACTCAAAGAGGGTAATAAATTTGAAAAGTTTTGGCCTGGAGGAGGGTCAGAAAGCTTTACTAGTCCAGACATCCCAGGTAATTTGGCTGTAGCTGCAGGCTGGTCTATACTTCGCAGGCAAAGGTTTTCCTGATCTTACTTCCTGGTTTAGGAAAACACTGAAGTGTTAGTGTGAGGTTTGAAGAGTGAATACCAGGGGCATAGATGGGTCTATTTTCCTATGTATAACAATATTTATTCTTGGAACATTTAGTCTCTTTTTATTAAGACATAATTAACCTAGAACAGTATATTAATTTCAAATGTACAACCTAATGGTTTGATATTTGTATATATTATGAAATGATCATCAAAATATGTCTGATTAACATCCATCACCACACATAGTTACAAATTATTTTTCTTGTGATGAGAACTTTTATGATTGACTCCCTTAGCAACTTTCAAATGTGTAAAACACTGTTTTACTAGAGTCACCATGTTATATGTTACATCCCCAGGACTCATTTGTAGCTGGAAGTTTGTACCTTTTGACCACTGTTGGTGTGTGATTTTGATCCTTCCAACTCCCTTACTTTCTTTGGCTCCCTGTGGCTTTCTATGTATCAGAGTTAGAAAGAAGCTTTCTACCTGGTTTTGGTGTTTGGGAGAAAAAAATTAATTAGAAGCAGAATCCTGAAGTGTCTTTTCTAGCTCCACGTCTGTTTGTGTGACCTGAGTAGTTAATGTCATCTCCCTAAGTACAATTGTACATTTCTTTGTAATACAGAAATAGTTATATCTGCCATCTTTACCTTAGAAGGGCTTTGTGAAAACCAGATTTCAAAGCCCATATAAACTATAAAACACTATAAAAGTGAAACCTATTATTAAATTAACTAGCGACACACAAATGGGAGCTTAAAAGTGAAAGAAATATCTCTTCACTAAACTATGCCTGGGAATTCTGTTGGAACTTGTGTCTAATTTGTCCTTGCTCTTAGACTCCAACATTCAAACCCCAAATCCAGAAGACCTGGGTATGATAATGTGAGCACTTTAACAAAATATGGTTTCTTCTCAGATATTGGGAGCACAGACAGACTTAGTAAGATGTCTAAAGTGAAAAAAACACCACCAAAGATTAAGGTAATAAAATACCAAACAAAAATTTTAAAAGTCTTTTATTTCTTACAGCTTGAAAGGTAGATGAGAACTTCTGGGGTAATAATGCAACATGAGTATTTAATTCTCTAGGGTTGTTTACCATTTTGAAGTTTTTTATTACAAGAAAACTTAGAAATAGATAAAATACTTTGAAACATTATCAGTATCCCTTCAGCATCATGAACTCCACAATGAACTCTCTTGTTCATAAGAGCCTATAAAGCCATTACTTATAAGTACACATTTTTCTAGGCAGAAATTTTCCTAGATAAGTTTATCAATCATGATCAGAAATTCAAATATGTAGTAGCTGAGGTGATGCAAAGTGAGTGAAGAGTGCCCTCTGGTGGTGTCATGCATAACTGAACTGTATCAAGGTTGTTTTAGTCACTAAGTCCTTTCCGACTTTACCACCCCATGGACTGTAGCACGCCAGGCTTCTCCCCTCGGTGGGATTTCTCAGGCAAGAATACTGGAGTGGGTTGCCCTTTTTTTCTCCAGTGGATCTTCCTGACCCAAGGATCATGCTTGGTCTTTAATTGAAGAATTACTATACTACTGTTCTACAGTTTCTTAAAAATCAGACTTTCATCTTTTTTTCTTTGAATAGTTTTATGTATTTGGCTGTGCTGGATCTTTGTTGCTGCGCTGACTTTTCTCTAGTTGCAGGGAGCAGGAGCTACTCTATTTGAGAAGCACGGGCTTCTCATTGCGGTGGCTTCTCTTGTTACAGAGCATGGGCTCTACGGCAGGTGGCGGAGGCTTCAATAGTTGTAGCATATGGGCTAATAGTTGGGGCTCGAGGGCTCTGGAGCACAGGTTCAATAGTTGTGGCTCACAGGCTTAGTTGCTCTGTGGCATGTGGGAGCTTCCCAGACCAGGGATTGAACCTGTGTCTCCTGCATTGGCAGGCAGATTCTTTAGCACTGAACCACCAGGAAGCCCCCAAAACGGAATTTCATCTTAATCAGAGAGAATTTTTACATCTCCAAAGGCCTATTGTAAAATGGACTGTATTAGATCACACCTGTTAACTGTTGTGTTATTTAGGTTATATTTTACAGAAGTCCTAAAGAAAATTCTAATTGAGAATGTTCCATTAAGAAATAATTTTTAATTAAAAAGCACTATAGGTTATTAATATGGCACCTCCAAATGGAATCTCTTAAATAATCTGACCCTGGTCCAGAGTTTTTTCTATTGCTTATTTGTTTTGGTTTGGTTTGGGGTTGGATTAGGAATTGTGTTGGAACATTTAGACATTGTCCTAGGGTTTTTACGGGACTTGTTGAATCTTTTCTGGCAGGCTTGGGAATAAAATCTGTGATGATCCATGTAATCTAGGCAAAGACAGAATATTGGCCCAAATGACATTCTAGGGTGTCTTCCAACCGCTCTGTTCTATGTTAAACTTTCCTTGGCAATCTGATACATCTCCGTTATTGCTGTGCAGTATTAACAAGTAGAAGGAAAATACAAACCTAAGGAAACAGAATGAGCTCTGCCACATCTCCAGAATGGTTCTGCAACGGCTGCTCACACTTCGGCCCCTCCTCTGTATTTTTTCCAATTTTTTACCATGATAAAGTTTATTGTGGTTGTAATGAGATTTTATTATTATTGTTTTAAATGGATTGTCCTGAATGAGTGGCAGAAGCAAGTTTAACACAGGACCGGCAAACTAATATCTGGACTAGCTAATTAAAGTTATTTGTTCAGAATTAATTTCATGAAAAAATGAAAGAATTTGAAGAGCCCATGTGAAGATAACTGTCGTGGCTTGAATATGTGAAATGACAATCTAAATGAAAGAAGTGATTATAAATAGGACTTGAAATATCTGCCATAAATACTTGAGGCCACATTCCTAGAGGAAAATGTGGAAAATACAAAGTATCACATGTCAATAATACACATATCTGAACTAAGTCATATCAAATATGGTTTGTGTCTTAAATTTGAAATTGTCTTTCACTATACCTTGATTTTGCAATATTGCTGCCGCTATAATACTTAGGTGTGAGTCCAGTTTTCCTGACAAAAGAACAGAATGAACCATGTCATTGGGGTGCAAGCAAAACACCCAAGGTTGAAAAGAATTTTTACAAACTGGAGCAGGCAGTCTAGATGCTAGGCGGCTCGGAAATTAACTAACAATTGAGGCCCTTGACCTTGAAAAAAATAATTCATGTCTTCAAGAAACTTCATTAATTTTAGAAACAAAGTACACACACATGTGTCCTAAAGTCAGGAAGCTTTTAAAGTGGAAATTCTGTGCTAAGAAACATGGCTTATATGCAGCCTCAGAGACATTTATCATTTTTCAGGGTACCTAAGATACTTCAGGGGAGAAGGCAATGGCACCCCACTCCAGTACTCTTGCCTGGAAAATCCCATGGACGGAGGAGCCTGGTAGGCTGCAGTCCATGGGGTCGCTAAGAGTCGGACACGACTGAGTGACTTCACTTTCACTTTTCACTTTCATGCAATGGAGAAGGAAATGGCAACCCACTCCAGTGTTCTTGCCTAGAGAATCCCAGGGACGGCGGGGCCTGGTGGGCTGCTGTCTATGGGGTCGCACAGAGTCAGACACGACTGAAGCGACTTAGCAGCAGCAGCAAGATACTTCAGAAAGTGTGTATGTGTGTGTGTGAGAGAGAGAGACAGAGAGGATTAGACAGAGTAATATATGATGATTTCTATACTGAAGATGGCCGAAATTACATTTGGATAACACTAAAGGCTTTTCCTTTAAATTTCAATTGTTTCTAGAAAGCAAAACAAATAATTCATAGAAGGAGTTTTTGAGGGGAAAGAAATCAATGTCATGAAAATAATAAGAAAACAGGAGCAGGATTTAGCCACAAAATGGTAGACTGGCAAACAAGCATTTTTTTTTTTTTAATTTAGTAGACTGGCAAGCAAAAGATTCATATCAAGGCTTTTACAAAAAGCTTATTCAAGAGATGGCTTAAACGCACTGCTCTGTGGACATAGGATAGCCTAGGATTCTGGGGCCCCCTCTTATCCTGAATCCTGTACTCTGTAAGGTTGTTGCTGTTCAGTTGCTCAGTCCTATCTGACTATTTTGTGACCCCGTGGACTGCAGCATGCCAGGCCTCCCTGTCCATCACCAACCCCCGGAGTTTACTCAAACTCATGTCCACTGAGTCGGTGATGCCATCCAACCATCTCATCCTTTTATCATCCCCTTCTCCTCCTGCCTTCAATCTGTCAAACCATCAGAGTTTTTTCCAATAAGTCAGCTTTTCACATCAGGTGGCCAAAGTATTGGATCTTCAATTTTAGCATCAGTCCTTCCGATGAATATTCTGGACTGATTTCCTTTCGGATTGACTGGTTTGATCTCCTTGCAGTCCAAGAGACTCTCAGGAGTCTTCTCCAGCACCACAGTTCAAAGGCATCAATTCTTCGGCGAGTGACCCTTATTCCTAGGGTTCGCCCTACTGGGATCCAGACAAAAAAACTCAGGTGTTTATCAAGGCCCATCTCACTCTCTGAGACTTCAGATTCTCTCTCCAGCAAAGATGGCTGAGGAAACGTCCTGTAATTCCCTCAGCCTCCCAGCCAGCAGCTGCACTGGGGACAGGACAAGGATGCTGCCTTAGGCAAGGAAGCTCCCTGAGAGTGAGCACTTCTGAGTTTTTACACCCCAGACATTTCTCTGGCCTCATCCTAGCTGTGACTCTGCCCTCAACTGCTGTGATCTGCTGGGTCTGCAGATTGTCAATGACTTGGAAGGAATCTGTATGAAGATTTTGGGGGCTCCCTTCTTCACAAGCCCTCCTCTCTGGGATTTATCCTCCCATTTTCTGTTGCTCCAGTAGCCCTGCCTTTGTTTCCTCAGCTCAGTGAGACTGCCACCTCTGGTGTGGCCTGCCACCTTGGGTCACCTCCAAGACCTGGAAAGTGACCACAGGGGAAAAGCCTGGGGCAAACGTGCTCACCTCTCATGCTTTTCCCTTTGCAAACTTGGACACCCCTCACATTCCCGGTTGCATCAGTGGCCCTCCCCTACATTCAAAATGTTGCTTTTTAAAATGCTTTGTTTGGGACTTCCCCAGTGTTTCAGTGGCTAAGACTGCCCTCCCAATGCAGGGAGCCGGGTTTGATCTCTGGTCAGGGAAGTAGATCCTACATCCCATAACACTCAGTGCAGCCAAATAAATACTTAAAAAAATACTTCGTTCTACCAAATTCATATCTTTACTGGTTGATTAAACATGCACTGCTTCGATTGGATTCCAACTTTTTGTTTATGCTATTTCTTCTGTCCCAGATTCTTTTTTCACCCTCCCAAACCAAGCCCATCTTCCTGCCCCACTGAATCTCACCTCAAGCCACACCTGCACTTATCAAAAATGTTGATTTTGAACAATTTTTACTGATAAACAATATAAGATGTTAAAGTAGAGTGGCAAACCATATATTATCTAATTTTATATTAAAATACCTGTATGTAATTTATTGAAAAAAAAAGACAATGAAGAATGTTAATGGTTATTTATAGGTGATAAGATTATGAGTTTAAAAGGCTGTCCATATTGGAAATTAATAAAATTTAAATGTAAAATAAAATGCAGGTGATGGGATTATATACCATTTTCTTTCAAAGTTCTCCATATTTTCTGCAGTAAAGTACAGCACTACTTTTGTAACAAAAAGCTACTATTTTCAATAATAATCAATGGAAGTAAACATGCTGTTAATAAGCCTCTCATGAGCATTCATGATCGAGCCCTTCACATCACTCACTGTTGCACGAGGCGAATATACTACACACTGCTGAACTGTACACTTAAAAATGGTTAAGATGATAAATGATGTTATGTTTTTCGCTTTTTACCATAATTAAAAGGTAAAAAAAGTCCAGCAGACCACAGTGGGGGAAAAAGTGAAACATCCACATATAGACTGGAAATGACAATCTGTGTGATGGTGAGGCGGGTCAGTTTATAGAACTCAGCAGTTTTATAAAGTTTGTTGTAGAGTATATCAAATCTACCTTCATAGCTTAGGTATTTGGTACTGGTGTCACAGGTCCCTGACTGTTCTTTTCAAATACTTAAATTCTTGGGAAAAAATTGCAGGAAAATTCTAAAATGGTTTCTCCAAAAGGGTGTGAACACTTTTGCTCCAGGCTACTTTTCCTGACCCCAGAAGTATGTCTTGATTACCAAGCTTGCACAGTCCATGCTGGTTGACAAAGGATGATTCCTAATGAGGACAGGACCCACCTTTTCTCCTTCATTAAGGTGGAATTTATTCGCCATCTGTACTGTCACAGCTAAGTTTTATATTTAAAATCACTGTGACTTGAGGCTGTGTTAAAACTATTTAATTGATACTCATTTTGGTGTAAATACTAAGTAGCCTTTTTACCCATTCATTAAATTTAGCCATCACACAAATCATGAAAACTCTCCAACACTCATCATAAATGCCAACGTTATATGTTTTATTTTTAATCAAGTAATTTCTTTAAACCTCAAAATATCCATAATTGACAGAATAAGACACTAGCCATGAGATGATAATATAAAATCCACGGTCTGCAGAAAGGCAAACAGTACTTGTAGTCCATTGAGATGACTGTACACAAGTGAAACGCCATTCCGACCATCTATTCCTTTTTTGTCCTTTAAAAACATACAGTTCAAGTGTTTTTTATTTTCACTTGTAAACAACATGAGCCAAAATGGACAATGAGGTCATCTAAAGACTACACAGGATAATTATAAAACACTAGATAAAACACCATATTAAAGTCATATAGAAATCAGTGTTCACTTTGGTCTCTATTGTGGTTAAAGTTGTTAATACCAAAAAAGCAATACATACTAATTAAAGCCAGCTGGTGGTGGGTGCCAGTGGTTGGTAGCTGTAAGTAATTCAAGAGGTAGTCAACACCATCATTTTCAAGCTGGTTAACTCTCACACATGTGAAGCCACAGATATATTCAACGTTGCAATAGTTTCTCACTGTACAGTACTTGACCATAACTTTGCAGCTTTGCTCCAAACAGACAATTTAACAATGATTCAGAGGTCAACCTCTCACTCTAACTGAACTATGACACAGATCACACAACCACCACATCTGCAAGAGGCTGTTGACAGCGATGTAAGACAGAATTTGATGCTTGTAACAAGTTGTTCTTCCCTAAAACAAATAAATCTCATTAAGACATCTAGAAAATTAAAGTCCGTGCAGCTGCACGTGTACACACTTTCCCAAATTTTATAACCAAAGGGGAAATACACATATATATTTTATGATAAACATTTCTTAGAGAAAACAGATAAATTAATTTAAATTATCTTTAAGACTTAATGAGATTTTCCATGTCCTGTATAACTCATCTTACAGTGAAAGTTACAAAGTCTATTAACACTTATGGGTTCCTATTCACAAACTACATACAACTAGCAGTAACTTGGGGCCACATTGGTGCAAAATAAAACTGGGCCAAAAAAAATATATATCGGCAATAGAAACACCTTTGTATTTATTTGTAGATGGACCAATGCTAATAACATGATGTTTCTCGATCTTTTCCCATACATTGCACGCCAAATTTCCAAGTTATAAGCAGGTAAAAATCTTTCTAAATCTTTCAACTGTAAAAATACATCCAAAGGCTTCTAATAAAGACGAAAAATGCAAGTATAAAAATGTTTCTACTATAATCTGCCACGTAGCAATGAATAGCTCACAGGGCTAGGAGACCGGTCGTGCATCTTTTCCTAGGAATTACATTTGTGTTGACGTGGGTGGGGAGAGGTCAAAGGGGAACTATTTCACAGACCTCCTGCCCAACCCATTAGCAACTCCAGTAAACTGATGCTTCACACAGATCCTACCCCTCAGTAGCTAGAAAGGGCATTGCACGTCCACTGTACGTTCACTCCTTGGCAGCCAGTGCTGTTAATTATGTGCCTGGACAACAATGCTGCAATCACTTGGCCTCAGGGCAGCACAGACACAAACGAAGGAGATTGGCATCTTTGATACTTTTGCCCAGCACACATACACTCATACAAGCAACCTCACTTCCTGACTTCTTCCCACTACCGACCTCTGGGCAAAGCAGCTATTTCGAAGATTGACTTGTGTGCTCTGTTTTGCTTCAGTAGAAGAGTCTATGTCTTTAAACACATGGTCACTTGAAGGAAATGCTCCGAGACTTTGCTAACTAGATGCTTCATTATTCACAAGTGTTTGTCAGAAACATGCAGTTATGAATTGCTATCTATACTTTAGATAAAAAGATTCTGTACCAGAGAATTATCAGCCACTGTAAGGCTGGAGCAGCATAAAGGTGTGCTATGCATCAACTATGAGGTAGCCTTTTGCTGTAAACAGAATATTTCACCCATGTAAATGGACACTGTGCTTATGTCAGTGATATTCACATCTGAAAGGAGTGGAGAAAGTCTCCTTGAGTAATTTTCACATGAAATTAAAAAAGGAGAGCTGATAATTGATATTTGGACATTTTGATCTATGTCAAACTCAGAGGTAGTTATTACTAACATCAGTACATAATACTTACATAAAGGTCTAAGTTATTTGGTTTGTTTTGAGTAAGCAGGACTGTAGACTATTCTGTAAAGAAACAACAATTATTATACGGTATGTTCCCTGAGCGAAGTTCTTTGTCCTGAGTATGTTTATGTAATAGTGATAATATTCTTATATAAAAAATAAACCCCAACTTTTCATGAAAGATAGGTTTGGTATGTGCTTAGTTCAGTCTGGTGAGATGCTGAAAAGTGATTTCAAATTGCACCCATAAGGTCCACAGTTATAAAATGTTTCTTTTTTTAAATCGTGATCTCAGCTCTGAACTTTTTATATGTAAACAGGGAATGTCCAATTCTCAAGTCCATAATTTCCTATTTCTAATAAGGTCAAGGAACTTTGGTTTGAATTTTCAAAGTGACTTATTACATTTTGCATTTTTACTGTTAACCTGCTTATTATACCTGCTAAAAATTAAGCAATGCCACTTTGATTTGTCTACATAATTTAAATAAGCTTACACTCCTCACATAAGGCAAGGAAGTACTTTTCTATAGCTATTTATCACATTCAATATCGTCAAAGGTAAGCTTTGCATCACAGCATACTGAGATTTCAGTACATCCCATGGAGACTCTCACAAACACTGTCAACTCAAGCTGAGTTGGGAAGGGCTGGTGGCCCAGCCACAGGCTCGCTTGCTCTCCTTCCGCGTGGCTTGCTTGCTGAAACGGGGGCAAAACCGTACAAGTCTCCCTCGGCAGGACAAGCTGGGAGGGAGCAGAAACTGTTCAGCAGAACATGTCTCATTTGAATCATGCTATTTTCTGTTTCTGATTATCTGAGCTTACACCAACAGGCTTATACAAGACTCTATTTACTGCCAATGTTAAGCCTTACTACTACTTGGTACCTTCTTAGAGATGTTCCCAAAATTCACCCATAAGATCTAGAACCAGGATGACAGCAAAATGAGTGTTTTTCATGACTGGAAGCTGAAGGGATCAATACTGTGGTTGGCCCCTAGCCATCGACACTACTGTCTCTGTCTCCATCACTGAATGCTCATCCCGAATCTCCCATATTCGTCCCTTCAGTAGCAGTCATGAGGGAATTCTCGTAAGATCAACTGTATTGTATAAAAAACACTTCGCTCTCTGGTAGGAGAGGTTTGGGAACCTTTCTCCCCAGGCTCATCACTCTAGTCGCCTGCCACCAAACATGATGCTTTTTCGTATTATTCAAGGTCATACATCATGGGCAATTGTGAGCATCCACTCAATATTCATTCTCAACCCTGGCATTTTACTGTGCTGTTTTGTGTGTTTGTTTTAGAAACAAGTTAGGTAACTCTCCAGGGGGAATAAAAACAGCCACCAAAAACATACACCCAATGACTGGAGTTTTCCTCCAAGGTCTTCAGTAGTAAACAAGGAGGCCCCTGCTCGAAGTGATGGTTAGAAGGATTGACTTAGTCAAGGGGAGCTGCTGTCGCCACAGTCCCTCAAAAACCTCACAACATGTAAGAGATTACAATGAGCTGGTATCAAAATACCACTGAAAACAATCACATCACTACATTTATACATTGCCCTCCCCCTTCATTTCTCTGAATAGGCATCTAATTTACAATCAAAACATTGGAATTGGAAACACTGAAATATCGGCACAGAGATTACACATTCATTGTCTTTTCTGGTTTGTATCCCAGATTCAAAAAAGCTTAAACGGCAGTCGGAGGCATATGGAGTTAAGGTACTGCCTTGAAAAGGGGTGGGGTGGGGGGATACACTGTACAGATACCAAGAAAAAGAGGCAATCCCAAATTCGGGAGAACTGATGTTTTAAAAACCTTTAGTACCATATGACTGGCAGCTCTGAGATCTGAAGTATATCCTTTGGTTCACATAAAAGGTAACAGTCTTTTTTTTCTCTAATGTAATACAAAGGGAATGGTATTTCAAGAAAAATTCCAAGGGTTATTTTCAAAACCATCTAAAAATGCTTCACTGTGGGCTTTCAATTCTTGCGGGATGTCCAATTCTGTGAGGGAGGGTGTGTGCTTGTATCTCCATACACACATATATAAAGACAAGCCCTCTTTATATATATGTCTACATTATAAAGAAAATTCTCCTACACACACACAGACTCAGGCTCGCTCCCTCTCACACGTGTACATACAGATAACAGCATCTCATTCTCTGAGTCACATAACACATGACACCCTGCTCCAAGGTAATTTGCTTAGAGTGATTTGTCTGTTTAAAAACATTCACAGTTCCTCAACAGTAGTTAAAAATCCCAGGTCAGCTGCTGTATGTGAAATACTGTTCCCCTGAATTTGCATGAGGTAGACTTCCCAACCGGGGAGAGAAAATGATACGTTAAAGAAGGGTTATGTCTTTTTCCTTTTTTGAACGGAAGGCCCCTTTTTGCTTTGTTCTTCCGGTGCTGCAGACGACTTGGTGGAGGAAGCTTCTTGAGGGGACCTGCCTGGCCACTCTGAGAGCTCGGACCTCGCCTCCTGAAATGATGTACAGCTGTGCCCTCCCCCCACCTCCCGAGGGAACGTCGACGTGCACGGCTGGGGCTCCGCTTCCTGTCTTCCCTGAGAACTGGCTGGCGGCTGCACCGCAGTTTTGTGGGGGCAGTTCGCCACCATGTGCGTGATGCTCTGACAGCAATGGCACTTCTTTGGCTGAGGAGGTAGACTACATTCCTTAGCATGATGATCAAGGCCACCACAGTTGTAGCATCTGCAGCAAGAACAATGAAAAACCTCTTAAGTAGGAGCAGGTATATCATAAAATATGTCAGAAATCAAAAATATGCTAAAATATAAGACTGTCAAAGAGATCAGCTGATTTCAGTATGCCTTCTTCACACACACACACACACACACACACACAAACCGTGTTGTACTAAACACAAAAATGAAAAACCAGAATCTGAAAGCATGAAAGACTAATCACTTCCACAGATAAATGACTCCTTGATATTTGAGTCAGGTTATTGTAAAGGAAGTTTAGTCCATTAGAGGGCAGCTGCGTTCAACAAAAAACAACCAGCTAGCTTGAACAAAAGTTTAAAAATCCAGCAGTTGACTTAAAATGCAACACCAATTCAATCAGCAAATGGAAAAATTATAGAGCAAATTAAATTTTATGAGTCTAACAGTTCTTCGGTTGTTAATTATTTTGGCTATAGAAACTGGTTGAACTGGAGGAATTTTTTTCGTTTTGCACAGATGAGTGCAGCGAAATTTGATAAATAAAAAGTCAGACATCTATGGTGAATATCTGGGAAATTATCAAGTAATATTAGAGCAAAATAAAAAGTGTCTGATTCAGAAGAATGCTATTCAGAATTCAGAAATAGCATTCAGAAATGCTATTCAGAAGAATGCTCACGTAGGTTTCTAGATAGAAACCTATGTGAGATTAATAAAGGTTGATGCTAGTTCAGGAACGGGAAAAACTTTCTTTCTGTAAGAAATTAAGTTTTCCTTCAGGATAAATTCTAAATTGAGATAAATATAAATCCATCTTTAATTAATAAATGAATGCACACTGGGGGCACAGCTTGTACTATGTTTGAAATTTTGACTAAGATTCTAAAAGCTGAGAAGTTATTTGGAAGATATATTTCAATCAGATTTTCTTTTAAAATTTCATATTAAAAACAATAAAACATCAAGAGAAAATGTATTTTTATATTTGTGAAGGTTTTTAATCTACCTAGTTATGTAATACAAAATTTGTCTACAAATGAAATGTTTTAAGGGTTTTTCTATCCTAAATTTATTTTCCAAATACATTTATGATTTCATTAATTCTCATCATGAAATACACACAATAGGTCATTTTACAAAATCAAAGCAAAATAGGTGGTAACTGGGAATCAGCTTAAGATCATGACAAACGAGTTAGTTGTAATTAACTAGCCAGCTAGTGTGTGTGAGACTAGAAAGTTAGTAACTTATATTGCCAAGTATTTCCAAAACAAGCTACTATTAACCTACTGGGAGGTATACATAGGATTGTTGTTATTGTAACTGTTCAGTCGGTAAGTCATGTCTGACTCTTTAGGACCCCATGGACTATATATATAGCTCATCAGGCTCCTCTCTCTATGCCATTTCCCAGGCAAGAATACTGGAGCTGGTATGCCATTTCCTTCCCCAGGGGATCTTCTCAACCCAAGGATTGAACACACATCTCATGCATTGGCAGGCAGATTCTTTAGCACTGAGCCACTTGGGACACCTGTTAATTAACTAGATGGGAGGAATTCTTTCAAAACACACATATATATATATATCAAATCATCACAATGTACACTTTAAAAATCTTATAGTTTTACTTGTTGACTACACTTCAATAAACTGAGGTGGGGATGGGGCTTAGAATGTTTCCCTTAAAGGACTTTATGCCACCTTAACATTTTTTCTCTTCTCTCTTAGTTTATATAACTTTGCTAATTCACTGGGATAGAAACTCATTTGAGACAAAGGTCAGGAAACTTCTACTCGTTTTTAGCTCTACTATTCACCAACTCTCCATCTCACTTGCAAGACGGTGCTAGGACTCGACATCTCTTGATTCTCTTTCAACTTTATCTATGATCTTGGTGTCTCTCTACTTTCATAATGTGCAACTCAGTCTGATTTTAAGACTTTCTCCAAGAAATATCTGCCAGCCTGGTAGTGGGCAATGGGAGGGAGAGAGGATCCAAATTTATCTAGAGTTGGAATTGGGACGGTGGATGGTGGGAAGCGAAAAAAGGATGAGGGAGACTAGTTTGTTCATAAAAGCATTATTGAAATAAGCCAGTCCAAGCTGGGAAGAGAGACTCCTGAGACCAGAAGCATCAATAGTCTTGAACTTCTCTAATTTCATTACCATATCAATTATATAATCTCAATTCCAAGAATCTCTGGAATTGAGATTATATCATAATTATCAATTATTAGTAATGAAATTATATAATAATTATCACTCAATTGCCCCATGCAATCCTAGTGCATCCAAAGCTGTTGGCAGAGAAAATCTGTTTAACATTATTCTATTCTACCTCCTGAATAATATATTAGTTACACAATTAAACAATTTTCTGATACTTGGCAAATAACCATATTGAATTTAAGGCTTTCATAGAAAAAAATAAGAAAATTTAAAAATGATGTGATCATCTAGAGGGACGATAAAATAATGAAATAAATAATGGCTATTTCATCATCCTTGTTATTGCACTGCCCAAGCTATTGTCTTATCTTTCCAGAAGGTATAAAAGACATCAGGAGACAGGACTTTTGTTCTTTTTTTCTAACTCTTATTGAACACAGTTAAGAATTCAAAAATTTTTGTTTTCTGCATAAGAGCAAAGAGAAAAAAACTGACATTTTGCAATTGTTAGATGGAAAAAAATACAAATACAAAAAGACAGTAATACTCCAGACTCTAATGATGATGATGAAATTAATCATGTAGGCTAAATCTCAGATTATGAGTCTTCACATACTATATCCTAGAAATATATTTTATCAAACTCAAGAATCGATGAGTGAATAATATATGTCTATGGACAAAAAGGAAATTTATTCCTTAATTCTTCAGGGAGGATGTCATCAAGCAATATTTTTTGATGATACATGTTTGCTAAAAGGACATACAACAGTATTCTTTCGCCTTTTATCAAGTTTGTGCTAGGGAATTTACTTGACATGGTTCATACGTGGAAAAATGCTGAGGCATTTACTGAAAGGAGATAAGTAGCACAGAAATGAAAACTCTCACTGAACTGATCATTCTAATCATATTTAGGAATATATTTTTTATCTTCTAAAATAAGTAATAGAGTTTTTTTTTAACATAGCAAAAACTAGGATAACGAACACCGTGCTTCTCCATTTATCAATATTATCTTGTAAATTTTAGAATAATGTGATTACAAGATGGGCTTTTATTTTTTTCAGTAATTAACAAATACTTATGTCAGGGAAGAACAGTATCATATCTTCAAAAATTAAAGGGGAAAAAATCATTTTAGAATTAAATTATTTATTATTATACTTTAATAAATTAATGAAATATTACAAAGCAGATTCAATACTGTTTTGGTGGTATTTCTCAGAGATAATGCAAAATTAAACAATAAAAGTTACTCATTAATGCTTCAAATTCAGGGTCCCCAAATATATAGTCTAAAATGGCATCTTTGAGAAGTATAAGCCTATTACTTATAATAATGCTTTTCCACATACTTCTCTCCTATAAGTGCAAAGTGAATTCTTAAATTTGCCCATCTATAAAATACCTCCTTTTGAATTAAACTCACTTCCTTGAGGATAACACCCACTTAGGAGCTCATTTCTGAAGAGAGAGAAAATAGGTTAAAGGCTGAGTAATAGAGCTGCTCTCCCACAGACACATCAATTTCATCAGTCATTGTGGAATGCACACTGTTCTCCAATTCAGGGAGCCACTTGCTCGCTCATTTACCAAGGGCCTCATGTCAGGATTTCATTTTTTTTCAAATGGGGTCTTCCATTATATTCCATATGTACATTTACCACTACATTTACTTGGGTTCTGAAAGTTACTTTTAAGAACACTGCATCATTTTGGTTTCCTTGCATTTTGATCTGCATAGTTAATTCACTCCCTTAGCTTTTCAGATTCGTTCTATGATTAGGCCAGACTGCCTTCCATGATGAAAAGACATTCAGTATATACGTGCTTAGCTTTAAAGGGGAGGAGTGGTATGTATTCTCTTTTTCTATTTAATCATTCAATGCCAATCACTATTTCTAAGAGTGCAGATCACACCCCATTAGGAAACCACTTCCTTCCCTAGAGACTGACACCAAAATGGAACAGCTCACAAATAATATCACACCATATTCTCTATACAAAGCTCTGCATGGTACTAGTCTCTTTTGTTCACTCTCACAACCCCTCCAAATCAGTTTAATTTGAATGAATTTTATGTTATGATGTGAGCATTAAAACAAGTCCCAAAAGTGATTTTAAAAAATGAGGAGTGACACTACATAGACAGAAATCCAGTTTTGTCTAAAAATGTAACGGAAAAAAAAATACAATGTAGGTGCTTCTAAATATTTGAAAGTCTTAATAAGAAGATATACAGAAACTTATATTCTGAGAGCTAAGAGGGAGGCATTAAAGATAATGATACAGGCACTTCCCTAGTGATCCAGTGGCTAAGATTCCACGTTCCCAGTGCAGCAGGTCCGGGTTCGATACCTGGTCAGGGAACTAGATCCCACATGCAGCAACTGAAGATCCCGTGTGCTACAACTAAGACCAGGTGCAGCCAAATAAATGAATATTAAGAGAAAAAGAAGATAAAGACACAGTGATCTGTAGGCTTCTAAAGAGGAAGGAAATGTTGAGAGAACATAAGTAAGGCAGTCTCAGTGAAAGAGAACAAAGTGGGAAAGTGCAGACAATAGGGCAGGAAGGAGGGATAAATACAGGAAAGGAGTACATAAAAATCCCTGGAAAAGAGAGATGAAAGAAAAGATCAATCAAATTTCAAAATGGAAATCCAGAGGGGTAAAGAAAAGTCAGGAAATGTGGTTCATCAACGTTTTCTAACTCTCCTCTTGGTATTTGGGGGGGTTCTATGGAGTGAATAAGCTATACCCAGTTGTGAATTTAGGTTGGTGGGAAACTTTCAGACAAAATGGGGTCTTCTGGCCTACGAATCTGTCTCTCTTACCCTTAGAAGGTAAAGGGGTGTCACAACAAGGCTGAACATACTGTTAAAAGAGAGTTAAAATGATAATTATAGGAATACTGAAGTTCGATTTATTAAGAGCTTACTACATTCCAGACACTGTGCAAAAGGTTTTGAATATGTAAAATAAAATTGAATTCTCCCCTGAACCCTATGAAGTAGGTACTACAATATCAACAGTGTATCAGGCCCTGATGGTTCAGTGATAAAGAAGTGGCCTGCCAATACAGAAGACATGGGTGTGATCCCTGGTCTGGGAGGATCCCACGTGACACAGAGCAGCGGGACCCATGCGCCACAACTGTTGAGTCTGTGCTCTGGAGCCTGGGAGCTGCGACTACTGAGCCCACACGCCACAAGCGAAGTCTGTGCGCTCCAGAGCCCACACTCCACAACAAAAGAAGCCTGAGCACCACAACTAGAGAGAAGCCAATGTAGCAGTGAAGACCCAGCGCAGCCAAAAATAAATAAAGGAATAAAAATTACTTTAAAAACTCACAGCTTACTGCTCTTTATTAAAAAAGCAAAACAGTGTATTGATGAGAAAATGAAGTCTCGGAGAGTATACAGAGAAGGAAATTTTACCTGAAAATAATACATTACACTTGTATTTTCATTATATAAAAGCATTATACCCAACAATATTGATGTAAATGTTATCACATGTAATCTAAAAAATACAGGGTCCTCAATTTAAAACATCAACAAACACACGGATTTGAAGCTGATTTTTCTTGAGACTTGGTTATTGTTCTGTCACTGTGCTGTGGGGAAGTGAGCTTCTCTTTCCATCTGTAAAATGAAAAGCAGCAACTAATCCAGGCCAGACTTTTGACTGCCAATGCCCAGTTTTTTTTCCTACTCCTCTTGTACTTTCTACTCCTCTTCTACTGTCCAAAGTTTTTGTCTAAAAAAAAAAAATCAGTAAATAATTTTTCTGTTCTTCTTAATCATATGTTTAAGACCCTAAGTTGGAACTTCAGGTTAATAAGCTATACTCAGAGCTATTAAAGTAACTCAAAGAAATTCCAGCCAAAATAAAGAAAATGAATTCCAATCACTGTAGTTGGAACTGCAGTTTCCATGCGGTAGTTGCCACTGTAGTGCCCATGCGATCACACTGTGATATAAACAATGTATTCAGGCCGTGAAGTACAAACTGCAATGAGATTCTACTGGCTGACGCAAATATAAATTGCTCTTGGAGGAAAATGTGATAGCATAATTCAAAATATTAATATGTGTCCTCTCTGAGCCAGCAACTCTAACTCCAGGAATTTGCCCTACAGGAATATTCACTGATAAGCACAATGATCTAGATACTAAAATATTAACTACAGTGTTGTCCATACTGGTAAAAAAATTGAAAAATTAAAATGATAATATCACCAACAAGAATAAATGTTTATAGTCAAAACCAGGTAGTCTGGTTACAGGATCTTTGCTCTGTAACGGTGAGCTAGATATGTGAAAATGGGAAAGAAATTAAAGCCCATAAACTGAGAAACACTCTACAGATATTAAAAGGAATGAAGTAAAAGAATATTTTAAAAATAAGGTAGATCTCTATGTATTGACATGGAAAGATCTCCAAGATAAATTAAGTGGAAAAAGCAAAACACATAATAATATATAAAAGAAGGTATGATCTCCTTTATGTTTCAAAAACACTATATACAAGTAACTGTATGCATTTCTATTATTGTATTTTTTCCACTTCAAGTACAGTATTCTGTTGTTGTTGTTCACTGTTATGTTCCCAGTACCTGGAATAACGTCTGACACAGAGACATACTCAAATATTTTTCTTAAAGTATAATAAAGGAGTAAATGTTGAATGAATGATTTCTGAACCACTGTCACCAAGCACCTCCTAAAAATCTTTGTGTTCTGTTTGCTATTGTCTTATTCTTCTCTTATTAAACATGAAATGTAAAGATAGTTTATCATCTCCACAATAAAACAAAAACTATTTTTTACCAAAAAAAAAACAAACAAAAACAAGTAAGTGTATGCATTTTTAGATGCACAGAAAACCACTGAAAGTGGTTACATCTGGAGAGAGTAGATGTAAGGTGAAGGGGAAGTTTCATATAAGAATTCCATAAGTTCTTTATAGTTTCTTTTTAAAATAACCAGAAAATTTATAATTATTTGTACAATTGAAAAAGAAAAAAGAGCAATTCTAAAGCTGCATTTCCATTTTATAATTTGACCATTATTATTATCAGTCATCTAACAGTTTACTTGCACATGAGCAATTCTAGGACCACCTTGGAAGCTTTGTAAAAAATACCTATGCCTGAGTCCTATTGCAGACCACTAATCAGAATCTTTGAGGGCACACCCCAGGCATCAATACTTTTTAAAAAACTTCCCTGTTGATAGTGAGCAGCTACTTGAGAACCACCACTATATACAAAACAGAGTTTACCACTGACAACTTTAACCAAGAGATCACCTCGTGATCCCAACCACAAGAAATGTAGTTCAAAACTGAATACCAAATATTCCCCAAACACTGTTTCAACAGTTCACTGATGCCTGGAAAGGAAGAAGGCAGAAAGGAGGAGGGGAGAGAGGAAAAAGATTATGTATGGATCTTGTTTCTTTACTATGAACTAAAAATGATTCCCTGAAACTTCTGATTCTAACAGCACAGAAACCTACATCTTTTTATCATCACTGTGTGTGTCAGTTGCTCAGTCGTATCCAACTCTGCAACCCCACGGACTGTAGCCCACCAGGCTCCCTGCTGTCCCTGGAATTCTCCTGGGAAGAATTCTGGAGTGGGTGGCCATTTTCTTCTCCACAGGATCTTCCCAATCCAGGGATCAAACCTGGGTCTTCTGCATTGCAGGCAGATTCTTTATCATCTGAGCCACCAGGGATGTCTCCTGCTTATTTTGGTAGGAAAAGACTACAAAAATCTATGGAGTCTAGGTTCCAAAGTAGTTTCTCTGTTTCTGACGCCATTACTCAATTCTTAGTTCATCCTTATGTGTTAAATGTGTATGCACACATATCATCAAAACAGGTGATAACTTACAGCCATTGAATCAACTGCTCCTTTCTCTAAATTTCACTATTATCACCAATTAATATTTATTGACTTCTCATAATAATTCTTTTAATTCTCCATTTCTGTTGCCTCCATCTATAAATATTCTCAAAACCATATAAACTTGTTTCCTGTAGATATATTCCTATATTTCTAATGGCCAAATATTTCTAATGGCCAAATTCTGTTGGATATTAAATACAAAATTAATATAAAATAAAAAAAAGATCTCTGGTTTTATAAAGTATGTTACCCATGGAATTTTTAAAACCTCTAAAATTTAAACTACATTTCATCTAAAAGACTGCCACTGATAAAATTACTCCTGCCTACTCTGTTTTTTTTTTAAACTTAGAGATAAATAAAATGTATAATAGATTGTTGTTCAGTCACTAACTTGTGTCTGACTCTTTGTGACCCCATGGACTGCAGCACACTAGGCTTCATTGTCCTTCACCATCTCCCAGTTTGCTCAAACTCATGTCCAATGAATTGGTGATGCTGTCTAATCATCTCATTCTCTGCTGCCCTCTTCTCCTTTTGATGTCAATCTTTCCCAGCATCAGGGTCTTTCCCAATGAGTTGGCTCTTTGGATCAGGTGGCCAAAGTACTGAGGCTTCAACTTCAGGATCAGTCCTTCCAATGAATATTGAGAGTTGATTTCCTTTAAGATTGACTGGTTAGATCTCCTTGTAGTCCAAGGGACCCTCAAGAGTCTTTTCCAGCACCACAATTAGAAAGTATCAATTCTTCATTGCTCAGCCTTCTTTACGATCCAACTCTCACATCTGTACATGACTACTGGAAAAATCATAGCTTTGACTAGATGGACCTTTGTCGGCAAAGTGATGTCTCTGCTTTTTAATATGCTGTCTAGGTTTGTCATAGCTTTCCTTCCAAGGAGCAAACATCTTTTAATTTCATGGCTGCAGTCTCTGTGCACAGTGATTTTGGAGTCCAAGAAAATATAGTCTGTCACTGTTTCCATTGTTTCCCCATCTATTTGCCATGAAGTGATGGGACCAGATGCCATTATCTTAGTTTTCTGAATGTTGAGCTTTAAGCCAGCTTTTTCACTCTCCTCTTTCACCTTCATCAAGAGGCTTTTTGGTTCCTCTTCACCTTCTGCCATAGAGTGGTATCATCTGCATATTTGAGGTTATTGCTATTTCTCCCGGCAATCCTGATTCCAGCTTGTGATTCATCCAGCCTGGCATTTCACATGATGTACTCTGCATGTAAGTTAAATAAACATGGTGACAACATACAGCCTTATCATACTCCTTTCCTGATTTTGAACCAGTCAATCGTTCCATGTCCGGTTCTAATTGTTGCTTCTTTACCTGCTTACAGGTTAGACCACCCTAAGGATTGGTTTTCAATGCTATTTTTAAAAAGCTAACTGAGTCTAACCGCCATTCAATTCTTTCTGGTGAATAAATGCTAGATGTTTGGATGGCTCTGTATGGCTTAGTGTTAGCATGGGTCAGTCTTATGAAGACAAAACTAACGTGAACTCTAAACCCTAAAACTACTGGCAGAGGAAATGCATATGCCTCTTCCAAACCTCAGTATCCAGACCATTTGCTAAAGCTGAGTTCTAAGGGTACTTTTTACTTATCAACTGCTTTGCAGTCATGGAATTAAAAGACGCTTACTCCTTGGAAGGAAAGTTATGACCAACCTAGATAGCATGTTCAAAAGCAGAGACATTACTTTGCCAACAAAGGTCCGTCTAGACAAGGCTATGGTTTTTCCAGTGGTCACGTATGGATGTGATAGTTGGACTGTGAGGTAAGCTGAGCGCCGAAGAATTGATGCTTTTGAACTGTGGTGTTGGAGAAGACTCTTGAGAGTCCCTTGGACTGCAAGGAGATCCAACCAGTCCATTCTGAAGGAGATCAGCCCTGGGATTTCTTTGGAAGGAATGATGCTAAAGCTGAAACTCCGATACTTTGGCCACCTCATGCGAAGAGCTGATTCATTGGAAAAGACTCTGATGCTGAGAGGGATTGGGGGCAGGAGGAGAAGGGGACGACAGAGGATGAGATGGCTGGATGGCATCACCGACTCAATGGACATGAATTTGGGTGAACTCTGGGAGTTGGTGATGGACAGGGAGGCCTGGCATGCTGTGATTCATGGGGTCACAAAGAGTCGGACACGACTGAGCGACTGAACTGAACTGCACCTCTTTTTACCACCTGATTCTACAATGTGCAATTACCTAAGATACCTTGCCTGTCAGTGGATTCAATTGTTTACAATACCCAAGCAATCACTTTCATAAATATATATGAAAAGTAGAAAAAAAAAACCCAAACACTTAAGAATATCTACGAGTATGACTTCATACTAGATACTAATGAAATGTATGTGAATAGTTAGCTAAATGGTAATATATACGTGTGTGTGTGTGTGTGTAAAATCTTGTTTGATGTCTTCGCCTGCCTGCTTTTTGGATTGCTTATGTTTATTAGTTTTTGGACACTCTCTCTGATTAATGCCATGGTCTGTCATCTGTATCATAACACCAGCTAAAAATGTACTGCAGTATCTTGACAACCGGCTAAAATATAGTAATAGCTCTATTCGCAAACCTTTCATCATCTTATAAAAACAAAAAGATAAGATGGAAAATGTGTGGGACAGACATGTGATGAATGATGGTGCAGGGTCAAGAGAAGTAGGGACAGAACATACAGCAGATTTTAAAGAGTCGAGGACATGAAAGGGGAGAGAAAAACCACTGGAAAAATTGGAGCAAAGGGAGCCTTTTTCATGTAAGGGCCCTTCCATCACTTATAAGTATAAGCCAGGCATTTTTGTATTTCATTCCATTATGTTTAAAAGTACTTGGAAGTCATGCAGCAATTCCATGGAACAATAATTGTTTGTTGAGAATTGGCTACTTTGTACCATAACTTGAGAGGGAGCATTATAATGAATTCTAGGTCATAAGTTAAATCTGTATTTGGAATAGAAATGTTATCTCTCTTTTAGGTGGCAAACAACATGCCGCATAGGTAATCTCTTCTGGCTAATGGAAAAGCTGAAAAAACAAGGAGAAAGATAGACTCAAACACAGATAACTTAATGCTTTCCAATTTCTGGGGAAGTCAAAACAGTCCGTTATACAACAGGACCCAATCTCACATGCAGTGGGCACTCTGACAGCACAGCTTGCATGATCCCATCACAACTAAGAAGTGTCCAGGTCAGGACAACACGCAGACACACACACACACACAAGGCACTGTATTTTTGAAGTGGCAGAGTTGCAACTATCCAAACTGCTGGTTTAAATTCGTTCTAGTTGGAACCAAGGTCAATTTATCTACCATTTTTGGTCACACCGAACTTTAGGTATAAAGTGTTTTTAAAAGGTTAGTGCAGGTAGTAAAGTGAAAGCAAGACATTCAATATTTTTCTATCTTGAGGTGGTTAAAATTAGGTATTTACTTTGATGAAAGAATCAGATTATAGTAATCTGATTACAGCAATGTGAAAATGTTGGTTCATTTATCTATTACAGCAGTCCTGCTGAAAACTTAAAACCCCAGTGCTGCCTGCTTTCCACCAGACCATTTCACATTCACCAGTGTCAGAGGTGTGACACCTGCTGTAAATAAACACTGGTTTGCCCTGAAGAAAGACAATTCCACCACTGCTTTTATGTCAACTTTTATAAATTTTGGGTTTTTTTTTTTTTTTTTTTGCTCATTGCATGATTTCTTTTAGGCACTGGCTAAATACTAGCTTTATTTTTATGGTTGCCATATTTCACAAATCATTCTAAAGTGGTATCTTTCTCTTATGTGTACACTGAATTTTTTATTAAACATTTGGTCCAAAGCACAAGAAATTTAAGAGGAATTTCATTATGATTACTTGATAGGTGAAATAATAATTTGTTATCTAGAGAAGTAGATATAAATATCAAAACAATTTATGAGATGATTTAAACACATAATAAAAATACTTAAAGATTAAAACACCTTAGGTATTCAAACAGGGACTGTAAAATTAAAAAGTGACTAGCTCCTATTTTGTCACACACACCTTCTCAGTTAAAGCATAAAAGGAAGAGACAGCATGAGAAATTTCAAAGGAAAGAATGATGTATAGAGGTCAAGAATCAATTTTAGTGGCATGACTGATGAACTGCACAGAATAAGGTTAGATAACAGTTTCAGATTTATGCTGGTTATTTGCAAGCTGGAAGCAAAAAAGAGGGATGGATTAAGATGCAATCCTACTTTTAGCCAACTGAGGTATTGTTGTTGTTTTATTTAGCCAAACTGACTATTTAAAGCTTTGAAGTTACCACGGCTTAATTACCTTTGTGCCAATAATAATGTTGGTAGTGTTTGAGTTTCTATGAAGATAGTGTTAAAACAACTCCCTATTACTCAATCAATATTTTTCATGTTAACACTGAATTGTTGCTATATTCTTGAATTAATAAGAACTACTTGTAAGCTTTCCATATTGACAATGTTTATACGAGTCACATTAAAATATGTTTTTAAAGGACCTATTGCCCTAGAGCAAGTTGCTTGGTGTGATCTACCCAAAATGTCATTCTCAGGATTAATTCATGTGAAAGATGCAAAAGAAGATTGTGCCAAATCATCTTCCATCACTACAGCTACTCAAGAATCAGAAGGAGTTAAAAACTATCCTGCTGAAATCACCAAAGAAAGGTTTCTACTGATCAATAAGTTTGATCTCCTCCTGTTCCAGCACCAGCTACTGCTGAGGAAAATAATGAAGTACAGATGAGATGTAAATGACCTCTGTCCACTTCTCCCTCCAGCCCAATTGGTCTTCCTGTGACTGGCTATATAATATTGCACTTTGTCAAGAATCAGCAGTTCTTATATCGTTTACCATGTCGGTATGTAGGTAAGTGCAAACTGAACAAAGAAAATCGCTACTATGTTCAGACAACCTTCATAAACTGTGATATTTATCCCCTCTCTGTGTAGGTCTCATTATGAAAATTAAAGCTTAAAATCATGTAGGGCTTCCCTAGTAGCTCAGCTGGTAAAGAATCCACCTGTAATGTAGGAGATCCCAGTTTGATTCCTGGGTTGGGAAGATCCGCTGGAGAGGGGATAGGCTACCCACTCCAGTATTCTGGCCTGGAGTAGTCCATGGGGTTGCAAAGAGTTGGACATGACTGAGCAACCTAGCTACTTCTTGTTTTCCTCCTTACTGGTTGCTGCTGCCCTTCATGTCATCCCACCTTTTTATATGACTAAAGATTGATGGCCAAGCTGCTAAAGTATTCTTACAGATCTTCACTGATCCCTTAAGAAATTTTGATTCCCTATTTGAACATTTTAAGGCTGTGATTCTGTGAGTACACAGCCACTATAACAAAAAGAGACAACTGAGGAGCAAAGGATGGAGGTAAAATATGCAGTATGAGAAGGGCAGGTAGCTCCATGGACACAGCTAAGCCAGGACTGCTTACCCACAACCAGATACTTTTTTAAAAAAAATATTATTTATATTTATTTGGCTGCACTGGGTCTCAGGCATGGCATGTGGGATCTTTAGTTGCACCATGTGAACTCTTAGTTGCAGCATGTGGGATTTAGTTCCCAGACCAAGGATCGAACCCGGAGACTTAAGTCACTGGACGACTAGGAACATCCCCCAATACTCTTAGTAAGTAAAAACCATTAGGACTAGATTCTGTCCATTAACAAATTTACGTTTGCAAATTCTATAAGCCAAACTATGGCTTGCCTTGGAAACAATTCCTTTAACATTTGAATGCTAAGAGTTTTCATCTCCTTTGGTCATCCTTTAAATTTGGATGATAAAGTTTACACGAAGAATCTCGTTTATCTTCTCAGTGGGACAAAAGAAATAAAGCCACTGAAGAATTTTTCTATGTGTCTCTAACAAAAAACTCTTTTTTTTTTTTTCACTGTGCCACACAGCTTACAGGATTTCAGTTCCCCAACTTGGGAATGAAACTGGGTCACAGCAGTAAAAGTCCAGAATCCTAACAACAAGGACATCAGGGAATTCCCTAACAAAAAAATTCTTGAAAAATATCCTGGTAGAAGTGGTAAAAGGAGGTGACCTTCTTTGGATAATACTTGATCTTTTCACTATAAAAATGTATGTATTTCAGAGAACAATAAACACTGAAAAATATGATAGATGCAAGTGGCAAAGTGCTATTTATCACACTGAGTGTGAAGTTCTCTTTATATGTTTTATTTTTATAATTAATTGAATATGTGTGTGCTCAATCGCTTCAGTCATGTTTGACTCTTTGCAACCCCATGGACTGTAGCCCACCAGGCTCCTTGCCCATGGGATTTTCCAGGCAAGAATACTGGAGTGGATAGCCATCCCCTCCTCCAGGGGATCTTCCCAACCCGGGGATAGAACCCCCACCTGCCTGCGTCTCCTGCATTGCAGGCAGATTCTTTCTTTGCCCACTGAGCTACCTGGGATGCCTGAATACAACATATGTGTAAGGAAAAAGTAGTGCTTCACTGGAAAACTGCATTGTCTAGACCCAGCACTCACAATTATGGATTATCTGATTCTGATTCTATGAGAGTTATCTTACAGCTCTTTAAATTGCCGATAACTGCAAAGTTATTCTTGCCCACACAGCAGCAAATTCTGCCCTGTCAGGTTCAATTAACTTTCCTTTCCCATGTGGAAAAAGCTAGTGCTGCCTTTATTTGCATGCTAATCTCAATATTTCTCATCTACATGTGTCTGTTCTTTGGATTCTCCTTTGAAAGTTTGTAACATCTGCTTGTTTCCTTCATTTGACTTTAAAAAATATCTTTTATCACTTGCTTATTTTATATCTGTATGAAAGTCATGATGTCATCTTTTTTGAAAACTATCCTGTAATTCTCATACAGTAAATCTATATAGAAGCCACTTCATGAGATGCAAAGATCATTATGACATCCTGATGACATTTTTTAAGCACACAGAATCTAGAAAAGAGATCAGATGCATAAATGCACAGCTAACTTTAACCCTCAGGTTTTTTGTGTTGTTGTTATTGTTTTGGTTGGGCTAAATCTTCACTGCTGTGCAAGGGCTTTCTCTACTTGCAGGGAGTGGGGGCTCTTCTTCGTTGTGGCACACGGCATAGTTGCTCCACAGCATGTGACATCTTCCTGGACCAGGGACTGAACCTGTGTCCCCTGTCCTGGCAGGCAGATTCTTATCCACTGCACCACCAGGGAAGTCCTAACACTCAGGGTTAATGGACCGAATTTAAGTTTTTGTGTTTCTCTTCAGGAATGTTATTTTTCCTACACCTTGAAACATTTTGCTCTTTCATAATCCTGAGAAGTATATCCAACTATTGTAAGGAGTTGAAAAAAATAAGAAAATTTCAATTTTTCCAGAGAAGATATACAAACAGCCAACAGGTACAAGATGCTCAACATCATTAATCAGGGAAAGCAAATTAATATCACAATGAGTTTATCACCTTACACCTGTTAGAACGGCTGTCATCAAAAAGACAAGGGATTAACAAATGTAGATGAAGATGTGAAACAAATCAAGTCTGGGCACTGTTGGTGGGAATGTAAACTGGTGCAGCTATTATGGAAAACAGCATGGAGATGCTTCAAAAAAATTACAAATACAACTACCATAGGATCCAGCAATTCCACTCTGGGTACAGACCTAAGGGAAATGAAATCCTTACCTTGAAAAGATATCCCACTCTAGCATTATTTACAATAGCTAAGACATAGAAACAACCTAAGCATTCACTGATGGATGAATGGATAAAGAAATGTGGTATTTTTATACACACAATGGAATATTATTTATAGCCATAAGAAAGACAGATCCTGCCGTTTGCAAAAACATGAATGAACCTCAAAGGGATTACACTAAATGTAATAAATCGGACATTGAAAGACAAGTACTTACGTGGAACCTAAAAAAAAATTGTCAAACTCATAGAAAGAAAATTGGTTGCCAGGTGTTGGATGGTGGGAGAAATAGGGAGAGGTTGGTAAAAGGATACAAACTCTCAGCTATAAGTTCTGAAGATCTAATGTATAACATGGTAACTACAAATCATAATGCTGTATTGTATACCTGAAAAATGCCAAGAGAGTAGAACTTAAATGTTCTTACAAGAAAAAAAAAATAAGATAAATATGTGAGGTGATGGACATGTTAATTAACTAGATGGGAAGAATTCTTTAGTAATGTATACATGTATCAAATGATCACATCGTACATTTTAAAAATCTTACAATTTAACTTAACTACACTTTAATAAAGCTAGGGTGGGGAGAAGACTTAGAATGTTTCCTTTTCAGGACTTCATGCCACTTAATACTTTTTCTCTTCTCTTTTATTTTATATAACTTTCCTATTCTCAATTCACTGTGCTGGAAACTCACTGAGACAAATATCAGGAGACTTCCACTTTTGTTTTTAGCTCTACTATGAACTAACTCTCCATTACTTTCCATGCACTTGCTGGGCTTCCCAGGTGGTGCAAGTGAAAGAGAACCTGCCTGCTAATACAGGAGACATAAGAGACGCAGGTTTGGTCCCTCGGTCAGGAACATCCCCGGGAGGAGGGCATGGCAGCCCACTCCAGTATACTTGCCTGGAGAATCCCATGGATAGAGAAGCCTGGTGGGCTTTGGTCCAAAGGGGTGCAAAGAGTTGGACACAACTGAAACCACTTAGCAAGCACACACATCTCCAGTGCTAGGACTTGACTTCTCTTGATTCTTTCCCAACTTAAACTGTCTATATCTCTCTACTCTCATAATGCACAACTTAGTCTGATTTAATGATACTCTCTGAGAAATATCTTCCAGATCCATAGTGGGCAATGGTAGGTAAAAGAGACTCAAATTTATCTAAGTTGGGGTTGGGAGGGGACCAAAGGATAAGGGGGACTAGTTTGCTCATAAAAGCTTTATTGAAATGAGTCCATCCAAGCTGGGAAAGGGGCACTTGAGATCAGAAGCAACTCAGAGGATGAAAAAAGGGGGTGGGAGTGGGAGGGAGGATTTTAAATACCTAGACTCAAGAGTCTCAATCTTCTCTAATTTCATAACCCTAAATATCAATTATGCTAAACTGATCACTCAACTGCCCTGCACAAACCTGGCATGCAGAACTGTTGGCAAAGAATCTGTTTAATATTATTCTGATCTGCCTCCAGAATAATCGATTAATTATACAATGAAATAACTTTCTGATAACTGGCAAATAACCATACTGAATTTAAAATGTTCACAGAAAATAAAGGAGAAAATTTAAAAATGATGTGATCTAGAGGGATGATAAAATAATGAAAAAATCGCTATTTCATCATCCTTGTTATTGCATTGTCCAAAGTATTGTCCGATCTTTCCAGAAGGTATAAAAGACATCAGAAGACAGGACTTTGGTTGTCTTTTTCTTTTTAACTCTTCACTGAACACAGTTGAGAATTCAGAAATTTTCACCTTTTGCATAATGGCAAAGGGAAGAAAACTGACAGAAGATATTTTGCAGTTGTTAGATGAAAAAGAACACAAATACAAAAAGACAGACAGTAATACTCCAGACTATAATGATGATGATTAAATTAATCATATAAGATAAAGCTCAGATCATGAGTACTCGCATAATATATCCTAGAAATATATTTTAGCAAACTTATGAATCAATGAGTGAAAAATATACTTCTATAGACAAAAAGGAAATTTGTTAGTCTTTCAGGGAGGATTAAATCATGTAATATTTTTTGAAAAGACATGTTTGCTACAAGGACATGTAACAGTATTTTTTCACCTTTTATCAAGTTTGTGCTAGGGAATTTATTTGATATGGTTCATAAGTGGACAAATGATGAAGGCACTGACTGTAAGGAGATAAACAGCACAGAAATGAAAAATCTCATTGAACTGATCATTCTAATCAGCATCTAAAATGAGAATATTTTGTTGCTATTGATTGAGGAAAATTACCACTCTCTTCCACAAAACTATGAACCATAAAAGTTTTTAAAGCACTGTATTTTGACGATACAAGAAGAAACAGAGGTAATAAAAAGCTGGAATTCTTAGAAATGTATTTGAAACCTGGATCACTATTTGTAAGACGGCTATGTTCCAAGTTCATCCATGAGCAGTTACATTCATTCAAAGGATATTGCTCATTTTGGGTGTATATATCTTTACACCAGAAAAATATGGAATAAACTTTGAGTTTGTTACATTTAAATTCTTATTAATTTCCAATCCAGTTGTTTTTCACAACATCCCTTCATTTTTGTATCTGTAAATTATTTATAAAGTGATTTTTTAAATATGTTTTACAAGAGGACACTGAACTCAGAGAGTAACTGGCAATGACTATTCTTCCTGGTATGCTGCTGCTGCTAAGTCGCTTCAGTCGTGTCTGACTCTGTGCGACCCCATAGACGGCAGCTCACCAGGCTCCCCCATCCCTGGGATTCTCCAGGCAAGAACACTGGAGTGGGTTGCCATTTCCTTCTCCAATGCGTGAAAGTGAAAAGTGCAAGTGAAGTCGCTCAGTAGTGTCTGACTCTTCGCGACCCCATGGACTGCAGCCTACCAAGCTCCTCCGTCCATGGGATTTTCCAGGCAAGAGTACTAGAGTGGGGTGCCATTGCCTTCTCCGTCCTGGTATGCTCATGGCTAATAAAATGTAGAGTTTGACAAATGGTGTAAGAGATAGAAAATGTTATATCTTTTCAAGATTAGTCATGGTCACAATTATTAGGAGCAATAAGAATGGTTTTGTAAGGGAGCTGACCTGGCTACAACAAGTTAGTCAAAAGCTACTTAAAATAAGATTTGTATAGATGGAAGAGAAAAAACACACCAGGTGAATCTATGGCTTGAATTAGAAAATGGAAGTGGAAAACTGGAGGATCTATCTAGGAAGGCAACTGGTTAGCTTGCAAAAGCAAATGGAGAAGATTACTGAGCAGAATATTAAATATATTTTATAATTTAATATTTTTAAATCTTTCATCTTAAGAGTTGGGAAAAAAATTGAGTTTCAAAGCTGATATATGCATTGCTCATGACCACAAACTTAATAATGGACAGCCCAGGATTTCCCTCTACAACTCTAGTGATGCACGATAAATCACTTAATATTCTCTGGGTTTCCTCATCTAAAATAAGTTTCATCATTTAGGAATCCTTTTATAAAGATGATAATGATTCCCACTTACTTTTCATGGCCACTGTTGGTCTCAAGTGAGATAAATATTTTAAAATGCTTTGCAAACTACAAAGCTCTATATAAACAGTAGGTACAATTTCTCTCCCTTATCTTGGATATTATATTCCTGAAGCACTTCCACTTCATTGGTGGTGAGATAATGGAAGAAGAACTGAAGTTCTCATGAGTTAGGGTAAGAGAATGCAAAAATGAATAACAAGAGAAGCTTAAAATATCTTTTCAACAATACTGAAGAAAAACTAAATAGCCTAATAATAATATTTTGCTTATCTTATAATGCTATATTTAATTTGTATTTACCATTCCTTGTCCACTCGGATTTTCTTTACTGTCTCTTACTCTGAATTTTGATGAGCTATTAGCAAATTTATTTGGTTTGTTGCAGATGCCAAACATTTTTTCTTGTATATAGATAATTGTTGAAATGTTCAGTATTTTTCTGATTTATATCTTGGAGTACCTAAAAATCAAATGTAGAGTAACTTTGTTTTAATAAATTCTATTAGTAATTCTATAGATGAAGAAAATTATAAAGACATTAATCTGTGTATACTGCAGTTTTATGTATGGCAAACTGGCTTACTATTTGCATATTCTAGAAACTACTTTTTTCATCTAGCTCTTAGGATACTGTTATAATGGCTTTCTTTCTACCTTTCTGGCATTATTTGCCTAACTTATTCTCAGTATCTTCTTGGATTCACCAAGATCTAAATGTATGCTTATCTATTATCATCTCTCCTTTGAACAACTGATCCATTTCCTTAAGCAATTTTATTTATGCTGATCACTCATAAATTATTTCCACTTTGATGTCTTTCTGTAATCTCAAACTCAATTCATCTCTTCAAGGCCATCTGACCCCGTGTTTCCAGATGTCTTCCAATATTGATTAATTTTCCTGTTAGTTCCTTCCTTTATCACTGCATTTCATAGTGTCTACGGTCATATTAGTTGGTTGCCTCAAAGAAAAGGAAAAGGTATTATTAAAATCTACACTAACTTTTTGTCCTTTAGAAGCAAAATGGAAACATAAAGTTTATTCTTGGGTCAACTTTCCTAAACCTATAAACAGTCTTCTCAGGTACCTTGTCCATTTGGGGACAGATTTCTGGTCTTCCATCATGATGTCATACCAAGACTGGTCATTCTAAGTGATATTCCAGGTACATCTATCAACCTACCTGTTCCACTCAATTACCAACCAGCGATGACCATGTTAGTATTATCTTAAATATTATAAGTGAAATATAAAAACTTATTAAGTTAGTCACCCTGTATTAGTTTTAATAGCATGATAAAAAATTAACAGTGAAAAGGAAAACTACTATGAGCTGCTGGAACCTGAAGGTGGAAAGAGAGAATTTAGTATCAAAAGGGCATCATTATGCAAGTGAGTGAGGTATAGAGTAACTAATGTCAAAAAAAAAAAAAAAAGGAAAGAAAGGCATGCATTCCCACCCACTTTACTTTCTGTACTGTCGTTACTATTGTGTATTCTAGACAATACTGCAGAGGAAGAGGCACCTACTACGCTGTCATATAACCTGAGGCAGCAGCCTTAGCTCCTGGGCAAAAACTACCAACTCAGCTCAATTTCCTCATCTTTTGACAAGTCTTTTGGACAAGCTTCAGTAATCACTACATAAGGAATTTGCAGACTTCCCTGGTGGTCCAGTGGTTAAGAATCCACATTTCAATGCAGGGGATTCAGGTTCGATCCCTGGTTGGGGAACTAAGATCCTACATGCTGGGGGGTAACTAAGCCTGTGTGCCAGAATGAAAGATTCCGTGTGCTGCAACTAAGACCCAACGCAGCAAAATAAATCAGTAATTTTCAAAAAGGAGTTTCCAAAGAAGTTGTAACGGAAGAACTAAAAGTTATAAGTCAGCTGACATGCATTCTGGACGTACTGCTATTCTGAAAAAAAGAAAACACAAACACAAGCAAACAGCAAATTTACAAAAAAAAAAGAAAGAAAAATGACATAAAAAATTTTAAATACACTAGCAAAAATAAAATTTTTTGAGGTGCTAAGGTTGAAGTCATGGATTTGGCAGACATCATTGAAAGGACAGATGGTAGTTTAAACTACAGGACAGAGGTCAACCAGCAAAACGTGAAGAGAACAGATCTGCAGACAAAGTTTTCAGAGATACTTCTATTTATAATTTTCAGGTGGAAGAACCAGCAAAGTGTCTAACAAGAAATTGTCAAAGGGGTAGCAGTGTTGACTGAAAAAAATTGTACAACCTAAAAATTCAGTTATGTGAATTTTTTTTTTTCCGTTGACAGCAGGAAGGCAAGAAAAGAAGGTTTTCTCCAGTTAAAAATGAAAATAGTTTAGTAGTGGAGAAAATGGCTAATAAGATGAGGTATTAAAATAATAGGTTGATGGATTTAGTAATCAGGCAGTAGTGAGAAGCCTCAGATAGAATATACAATAAAAACAAAAGAATAAAGATCTAAAATTGAACTGCAGTGCCAGTATCAAACTTAACTTCCTAAGAGTCAAACACGCATATCTTAGGGAAGTAGAAGTCTGTCAAAGAGTAGAGAAAAAGCCCTTTCCAAAGCTGTACACACTTTTTTGGAAAATCACCAGAATCAAATAGAAAAGCAGGAAAAAAAAAAAAAAAAGAAAACACAAACACACACAAATAGCAAATTTACAAAAAGAGAAAGAAAAATGACATAAAAATTTTTTTAATTTTTTTAAAATTTAAAAACTAGCAAAAATAAAATTTTTTGAATCAACCATACCAAAAACCCCATAACGAATTATATTCCCCTCAAAGTAGCATATAAAAATACTCTGACCATACCACCAAAAACAACTAAAAATACTGGACAAAATATTTTTAAAACATCTTTTGAAATGCATTACTGATCAGGCAAGAAAATAAGGAATGCTTAGAAGTCAAAAAGGAAGTGAAAACAGGAAACCAGGGCAGTAAGTGGAGCATTGAAACACTCTCACCCTGGAGGCATCCACAGAACCCTGCAAACCTTAAGCTTTGACCTTGTAAGGGGGATGATGAAGCAGAAGGGGAGGAAACAAACTCCAGGATCTGCCCGGAAGTTGGGGCTGTCAGAGGAGATCCTGTCCCAAGAGCTGGAACCCCCTCAAAACTAAACCCACAATGAAAAGATAAATGAAAAATAAATTTTCCCTGAAGAAGGGGATGGCATGGAAACTTTCCTAACCCCCAACATGATGCTGGGAGGAAGAGAAACCTATTTCCCCTGAGAAGTGATAACCACAACCCAGACTGCAGCTTATGTGGGGATGTGGCATGAGCTGAGCATGTCTTAAAAAATGGCTCCCAGTTGGTACAAATGTCTCCAGGCAAACACAAAAAATTCCTGGAAAAAAATGTATTTTTCAAGCCAGGAGCCAAAGAATTCCTATAGGTAAAAGTCCAAGAAATATGATTGGTTAAAAAAATAATGAAAAACAAAAGGAAAATAGGGTACCATGAATCAGCCAGCAGAATCAGACCCAAAGATCTCAGATATTGCATTGATTAGATTCAAACTGTAAAATAAATATTTTGATATGTTTAAAGCAATGGTTTTTATCAGGCCCATATCTACTTTTTTATAATAAATATTTTTGTAATGCCCCTATTTTTTTCATGAAAGAAATTTAATATAATCTACATACACATTATATATCTTATATTTATAAATATACATATGCAAAATATAAAATATAGGAGAAAAAGTAATTAATAGTAAAGTTATATTTCAATAAAAAATGCAGTAAAAAAACCACACTAGATGACACAGTAAAATTGTCAGTGGATGATACTTGATTATGAGAAATAAATTTGAACTTAAGAGAAGCCATTCTGTACAAGCAAAGGAAAATGAAAAGAGGTACAGAGGAATACTAGAAAAAAAGTTAGTGTGAATATACTATACACAAGGAGAAAGGGAATGACTGTAATTGAAGTAACATAACATATCAAGGCACGTTTGAAAATAATCAACATATAAAATATGAGAAAATAACACTCTTTAAATGAGCTGCTGCTGCTGCTAAGTCACTTCAGTTGTGTCCGACTCTGTACGACCCCATAGACGGCAGCCCACCAGGCTCCCCCGTCCCTGGGATTCTCCAGGCAAGAACACTGGAGTGGGTTGCCATTTCCTTCTCCAATGCATGAAAGGGAAAAGCTACACTTTATTTATAATTGCAGTATCCCATTCCCCATACTGTAACATGGTAGACAATCATGCTGAAGTACAGCAGAAAACATGTATCTTTCAACTCTACCTCATAAATTCAGTGTCAAGTATATAAAAAGACCTTGGAAACCATGCCTTTTAACAGGTGACAAGAAATAGCTGATGAACTGGAAAATAAGATGATAATAAGAGAGCTTGTAGAAAAATTGTTTTTGGAGACAGTATCACAGTAGCTCTCATAAACAACCTGCAACTCCCAAATAAATAATTTCTATGTGCAATTTTTAAATCTCTATGTTACAGAAAAATTAAGATTATACAGATTCAGTAGGCTTCTGACCATGACAGACTCACTAGACTTGCTCTTCTTCAGTAAACAACAACTGATATATATGAGGTAACTGTTTACAGGCACTGAATGGGACAACAGGCAGTGACAACCTGATGCTTTATGGAAAGGTAACATTCAGTATAAGCACCTTGTGTGACCTGGCTTCTCAAGCAGACTTGGGACTAAGAGAGTCAGAGAGACAGAATCCAGGCATAGCACAGTGATGTCAATGAGCAGAAGAATTAAAGATTTGAGTTAAAGGTTTACAAAGCAGTTTAAATTGTGGAACAGACTACTGGATACAAGAAATCTATGCAAAAGAGCATCCCCTACCCCTATACACAGAGTGAGACTACTAAGCACAGCAGAAAGAAGCTGTTATTTGGTGGAAATATAAGCAGATACCCAAGGTCACACAGTGCTGTAAGATACAGGAGTTCTACACAGACAAAGTAGTAAGACCACACTGGATTCCTAATCCAGTACCTTCGGCATTCATTTGAGATCCCAGTAACTAATAATTAGGAATAAGGAGCATACCCTAGAGGAAGGGCTGCATCCTAGGACTAAAACCAAAACAGATCTACACTAAGTTAGAATAAAAACAAGGCTGGCAGAATAAAAAAAACTAACAGTAATTCAACTGCCCAGAAGAAAACTCAACATCTTATAAAGAAGGTCAAAAACCCAGACTCCCTACAACTATCAGCAGCAACATTCTACATTAAAAAAAAAAAATTACTAGACATATAAAGAAGCACAGGGGGGGGGAAAGGCAGACAAAAGACGCTGAAAAGACCCAAATGTTGGAAATAAAAGAGCTCAACACAACTATGAGAAATATGTTCAACAACATAAAGGAAAAGAAAGTCATGCTGAATTTTTAAAAATGGGGAATCTTGGCAAGAAGATAAACAAAATAAACTGACTGGAAATTCTAGAACTGAAAACCAGAGCTAAAACAAAAACTGCACTGACTAGAAATTTCAGGAAAAGAATCAGTGACTTTAAAAACAGACTGCAAAATAACATGAACTGGATTTCAGATAAAATAAAGGGCTGAAAAATATGAACAGAGTGTCTGTGACATGTGAGATAATATGAAATAGTGTGTTATATATATAAGTCATCCCAGAAAAAAAGGAGAGAATGGAGCAGGAAAAAAAATACTTGAAGAAATAATGGCTAAAAATGTCCTAAATTTTATGAAAAACATCTTGGATCAACAGATTTAAAATGCTCAGAGAACCCCAAACATGATAAATGCAAATAAAACATACCTTAGCACATGATACTTACTACCAAAAATCCAAATTTAGAGGCAAGGGGAACAAAAGGACACATTTCACACCATGGAACAAAGAAATGAATGACATTTAATGCCTTTTCAGAACTAATGGAGGCCAGATAACAAACAACATCTTCAAAGTAGTAAGATAAAAAATATACACTTTCAATTGAGTATTTTGAATCTTTAAAAATATCCTTCACAATTGAGGATAAAATAAAGATACCTGAGAGAACTTGTGGCCAGCAGACCTCCATAAGAAGAAATGCTAAAAAAAAAAAAAGGAAAAAAATTTCTTCAGGCTCAAGGGAAATGCTACCACATGAAAATTTCGATCTATACAAAGAAATGAAGAGAAATGGAAATGGGCAGTGTGTACATAAACATAAAATGCTATTTTCTATTCTTACTTATTTCTAACATAAATATCAATCTAAAGCAAAAGTAATAACACTAAATTGTGGAATTTACAAGTTGTATCAAAGTAAATATATGACATAATAGGACAAAGAATGACCTAATAGCACAGAGCATGACATAGGAGTGAATGAAATAACCCTTTTCTAAGTGCTTACATTTTACAGCACGTTAAACAATATAAAGCCAAAAAAAAAAAGACAGGGAATGAATAAAGAGAGGAAAACAGCAAATAGCAAAGTTGTAGACTTACATCTAACTATACCAATAATTACATACAAATAGTCTCAGTTCTCCAAATAAAAAGCAGATTGTCAGGTTTGATTTAAAAAAAACCACATTTTTAAAATCAGTTTTTTATTTTAAAACACTGGTTTTGTGTCCTAGGGGCTCTCTATTGTACTTTCTATCTAATAAAGAAGTTGAATTAGTAATAAAAAATTTTTTAACAAGTCCAGTGGTTTTACTGGTGAATTCTATCAAATATTTAAAGAAAAAATCTTAAATAAATTATACAATATTACAAAATCTTTTTCCTTATAAGGAGGGAAATTGTTTATAAGACCTAAATAATCCTAATACCAAAGCCTCACAAATACATTATAAGAAAATAAAATTATATACACATATCCTTCATGAATACACAAATCATAGCAAAATATTAGCAAAAAGAATCTAGCAATATAAAAAACTATGTATCATGACCAACTGAGGTTGATCCCAGAAATATATTATATGTTGGTACTATCATTGAAAAGTCAATTAGTTGACTTAAAAGTCATATTAATAAAGGAGATAAAAACAGCTGATCGTTTCAGTACATTCAAAGAAAAGCACTTGAGAAAATCCAACATTCATTCACAATTAAAAATTTTCAGAAATTACAAACAGAAGCAAACTTTCTCAAGCTGGCAAAGGATTATCACAAAATAATTAATATTGAAATACTGAACACTTTCCTCCAAAGAATGAGAAGGTAATGATGTCCATCACTCCTAAGGAAAAAAAAATAAAAAATAAAACCAAGAAAAAGGAAAGAAATAAAAGGCATAAAGATAAAAAAGGGTTATCTTCACTGTAGACAATATGATGGTTAACACATAAAATCCTAAGGAATCTACGAAAGATAACAGAATTAATAGATAAATACAGTACTTAAGAAGTCAATTGTATTGTTATATACTAGCAGCAAACGGTAAACAAAATTTAAGGAAATCATATATAATGGCATCCAAAACATAAAATATTCAAGAAAAAATTTAACAAATGATACGGAACACTTTTAATACTAAAAACGGTAAAATATTTCTAAGAGACATAAAAGAAAGCTTAAATATAATGATTATACATCAGATTAATGAATCCAAAAACTCAAAATGGTTAAGATATAAATTCTCACTGAACTATAGATTAAATGTAATCCCAACCAAATTTCCAGGTTACAAGTTTATTTGTAATTTCTATAAAATGCAGAGGACTTGGAGAAGGAAATGGCAACCCACTCCAGTACTCTTGCCTAGAAAATTCCATGGATGGAGGAGCCTGGTGGGCTACAGTCCATGGGGTCACAAAGAGTCGGACACGACAGAGTGACTTCACGACTTTAAATATCCAAGGCAATTTTCAAAATGATACACAAGGTTGAAGGACTGATACCACCTGATTTCAAGAGTTACTGTAAAGATAAAGATTTCCCGACCCAAGGACTGAATCCTCATCACCTGGGTCTCTTGCATTGTAGGCAGATTCTTTACCGACTCAGCCACCTGGGAAGCCCAAAGATACAGGAGGGTTCATCAATCTCAGCACTATGACATTAAGCCAAAAAATTCTTATTGTGGGGCTGTCCTATATACCTTAAGATTTTTATCAGTGTCCCTAGCCTCTAAGCACTAGATGCCAGGAGCAACTCGGCTCCTCAACTGTAACAACCAAACATGTCTCCAGGCATTGCCAAATGTCCCTGCCAGGGCAAACTCAACCCCAACTCTCATACAATAAACAAGACAGGGTGATACTGGGACTAGGATGGACAACTAGGTTAGCTTAAAAGAAAAGAATCCATAAACATGCTACCTTTGCGCAGCCAGTTGATTTTCAACAAAAATGAAGTTAAATCAATGAAACAAAGAAAGCCTATATCAAGAAGACATTACTAATATGTAGGTAGGACAATGTGTGGGTCCTCTGAGACTGTCTCACACACTGAAATCATCTAATATTCCTAAATAGTTAACTACCCCTTCCCATTACTGACCATAGTAGAGGAGATAATAAAAAAAAAACCCTTTCCCATCACTGACTACCATCCATTTGTAGGGAAAATAACCAAATCTCCCCCACAAATTTCCAAACTGTGTGACAGAACTGTGCTCATAAAGAACCTCTGATCTAGAGAAATAACAAACGACTGAAAATATCATCATGAGCAAAAGGCAAACAGATTCAAAAAACAAACAGAATACCTAGAAATTTTTAAAAATGTAATTGGAAGTAAAAAGCAAATGGATGTTTTAAGAAGTAGATCAGAAACAGCTGAAGAGAACATTAAGGACTTCTGCTTCCAGCAACATGACCAGCCAGGTTCTCTAAACAATGCACAGATTAAAAAAAAACACATATACTGGGCTTGCAGAAAACAAAGGTAACAGCCTCCCCAAATGAAAAGGTAAAGTTAGAGCAAGGAGCAGTGAGCTGTAAACAAGCTGGAAAGGCAGGGCTTCCCTAAGGATGAATAATATTAGTGCTGTAATAGGTGACTAGACTGAGTCATAGGCTCCGCAGCACCTAATTGTCTTCTATACCAAGGCAAAGATTTTTGAAATTAGTTATAATGATCAAGGCTATGGAAAGCCATAGTTCCAGGCAGAAGCAAACACAATTCCTTCTAGACGAAAGTTTTCTCACTTTAAGCCTGTACTATTTCCATAGATTATAATCAAACACATATGACCTTATAATCAAAGATGATGAGACACCAGGAAATAAACCACCATGAGGTAAGGGTCAGTAGAAACAACAAATCACCAAGTTAGATTTCTAAAATACTTAAATCGTAAAGAACAGCTTATAAAATAGCTAGAGACAAAGTTTATAATGAAATAAAAGATGAAGTTATAAAAATGAACAATCAACAAGAGATCAGCAAAAATAACCAAGTATATTTGAAAATATAAAGTTCAATAGAACTGTTAGATACCAAACCAATACTGCTGACATTTCAACCTTAGTGGAGTTATAAACAGCACTTGCTGCTGCCACTGCTAAGTCGCTTCAGTCGTGTCCGACTCTGTGCGACCCCACGACGGCAGCCCACCAGGCTCCCCCGTCCCTGGGACTCTCCAGACAAGAACACTGGAGTGGGTTGCCATTTCCTTCTCCAATGCGTGAAAGTGAAAAGTGAAAGTGAAGTCGCTCAGTCGTGTCCAACCCTCAGCAACTCCATGGACTGCAGCCTTCCAGGCTCCTCCATCCATGGGATTTTCCAGGCAAGGGTACTGGAGTGGGGTGCCATTGCCTTCTCCGAAAACAGCACTTAGACACAGCTAAAGGTTAGATTAGTAAACTGGAAAATAAATATGAAGAAACTGCATGGAATACAGCATAGACAGGTAAGATTAAAAATTTAAAAGAGAGTTTAAGAGATATTGAGAATAGAGTAAAAATATTTAAAGTACATCATAAACATGTGTAATAAAGAGAGATCATAGAGAAAATAACGGAAAGCAATATTTAAAGATATAATGGTTGAAAATTTTCCAGAAGGGATGAAAAACTTGGAATATACACATTAAGGGACTATTACTCATACTAAGCAAGACAAAGAGAAATGAATCTACATCTATATAATACACTGAAACTGTAAAAACCTAGGACAAAAAGATTTCACAGGCAGCTAGACAGAAAAAAATCATCTACAAAGAAACAGCAACCAGAATCATGGCAGATATCTTAACTACATTAATGGAAACCAAGAATCAGTATCATAATATCTTTATAATGCTGACAGAAAATATCTGTTAGTTAGAAACACATACCCTGTGAAACTAGTTTTTTAGGAATCAGAGTAAAATAAAGATATACTGAGATAAAAACAATAGAGTTAACTTCAAACAGGTTACTTATGGAAAATTCCAAAAGATATATATTGAGAAAAATTATCCCAGAAGGAAAGTCAGAGATGTAAAAAAAGTGAGTATACAATTCATTAAGCATGTATGTAACAATGACTGATATAATATAAAAATTATAATAATGATAATAATTATTTATAAGGTCAAAAAATAAAAACTGAAACATAACATAAAGGTTTAGAGGAGGTTCCTAGGCTTTACTCTAGTATTACTGTTTGATGGAAAGGAAGCAAAAGCAGAAATAATACTAAAAATATTTAACAATTACTACAGCATGGATACTAGCCAATCAGAATGATCAATAAAATAAACAGTATGGGAATACCAGACCACCTGACCTGCCTCTTGAGAAACCTGTATGCAGGTCAGGAAGCAACAGTTAGCACTGGAGACGGAACAACAGACTGGTTCCAAACAGGAAAAGGAGTACGTCAAGGCTCTATATTGTTACCCTGCTTATTTAACTTCTATGCAGAGTACATTATGAGAAACGCTGGGCTGGAAGAAGCACAAGCTGGAATCAAGATTGCCGGGAGAAATATCAATCACCTCAGATATGCAGATGACACTACCCTTATGGCAGAAAGTGAAGAGGAACTAAAAACCCTCTTGATGAAAGTGAAAGTGGAGAGTGAAAAAGTTGGCATAAAGCTCAACATTCAGAAAACGAAGATCATGACATCTAGTCCCATCACTTCATGGGAAAAAGATGGGGAAACAGTGGAAACAGTGTCAGACTTTATTTTTTGGGGCTCCAAAATCACTGCAGATGGTGACTGCAGCCATGAAATTAAAAGACGCTTACTCCTTGGAACGAAAGTTATGACCAACCTAGATAGCATATTCAAAAGCAGAGACATTACTTTGCCAACAAAGGTCCGTCTAGTCAAGGCTATGGTTTTTCCAGTGGTCATGTATGGATGTGAAAGTTGGACTGTGAAGAAAGCTGAGCGCCGAAGAATTGACGCTTTTGAACTGCGGTGTTGGAGAAGACTCTTGAGAGTCCCTTGGACTGCAAGGAGATCCAACCAGTCCATTCTGAAGGAGATCAGCCCTGGTATTTCTTTGGAAGGAATGATGCTAAAGCTGAAACTCCAGTACTTTGGCCACCTCATGCGAAGAGTTGACTCTTCGCATGGAAAAGACTCTGATGCTGGGAGGGATTGGGGGCAGGAGGAGAAGGGGACGACAGAGAATGAGATGGCTGGATGGCATCACTGATTCTATGGACGTGAGTCTGAGTGAACTCCAGAAGCTGGTGATGGACAGGGAGGCCTGGCGTGCTGCAATTCACGGGGTCGCAAAGAGTCGGACTCGACTGAACCACTGAACTGAACTGCACTGATGATGACTATACCAACGCATTACTGATGAACATCAGCCTTAGTTAAGCTGCAGACTAACTTTAGACTTTGATAACTTATGTTAAGCATGGCAGAATTTCAAGGGAATCATAGAAGAGTAGAAGTACATGTATAACTTCTATACAACTGAGGGGGAAAGGTAAAAGAAACAAAGAGTAAATGATTGAAATTTCAATCAAGGAAAGAAGAAAGGAAAACAACATAAAAAAAAAAAAAAGAAAAAAATCCAGAGTGAATAGACTGCACAAAACCTATAGTAAAAATATATCAATAACAGCTTTTAATGTGTACAGACTATATGTACAAGTTTAAATACTGATTGTTAGACTAGATTTAAAAATATAAAAATCAGATATATGTTTATAAGGAACATATAAAACAAAATAATATAAATAGATTGAAAAGAAAGAGATGGAAGAAATTATATTAGATCTTATATATCCCCTCCAACTGCAGATAGTAACTGCAGCAATGAAATTAAAAGACGCTTGCTCCTTGCAAGAAAAGTTATGACCAACCCAGACAGCATATTGAAAAGCAGAGACATTACTTTGCCAACAAAGGTCCATGTAGTCAAGGCTATAGTTTTTCTAGTAGTCATGTATGGATGTGAGAGTTGGACTATAAAGAAAGCTGAGTGCTGAAGAATTGATGCTTTTGAACTGTGGTGTTGGAGAAGACTCTTGGAAGTCCCTTAGACAGCAAGGAGATTCAACCAGTCCATACTAAAGGAAATCAGTCCTGAATATTCATCGGAAGGACTGATGCTGAAGTTGAAACTCCAATATTTTGGCCACTTGATGCGAAGAACTGACTCATTTGAAAAGACCCTGATGCTGGGAAAGATTGAAGGTGGGAGGAGAAGGGGACAATAGAGGATGAGATGGTTGGATGGCATCACTGACTCACTGGACATGAGGTTGAGTGAACTCTGGGAGCTGGTGATGGACAGGGAGGCCTGGCGTGCTGCAGTCCATGGGGTTGCAAAGAGTCAGATGTGAGTGAGTGACTGAACTGAACTGAACTGATCCCCTCCAAGGGGCTTCCCAGATGGCTCAGTGGTAAAGAATTTACCTGCCAATGAAGGAGACATGGGTTCCATGCCTGGTTTGGGAGGATCCCCACATGCCATAGGGCAACTAAGCCCATGCACCTGTGCTCCAGAGCCTGTGAGCGCCAACTACTAAGCCCATGTGCCACAACTACTGAAACCTGTGTTTCCAGGAGCCCATGCTCTGCAACAAGAGAAGCCACCACAATGAGGTGCCCATGCACCGCAACTTTAGAAAGTAGCCCCTGCTTGTCGCAACTAGAGAAAAAAGCACACAGCATTGACGGCCAAGCAGAGTCAAAAATAAAAATAATAAATAAAATTACACACACACACACACACACACACACACACATATATGGTAATCAAGGTTAAATAAAGTCTTAAGGGTGATACTGTAATACAAAATGACTAGTACCCTTATAAGAAGAGGAAGAAACACCAGGATGTGAGGACATAGTGAAAAGGCACCATCTCTAAGCCAAGGACAGAGGCCTCGGGAGAAACCTTGATCTTTATACCTCGATCTTAGACTTTTAGCCTCTAGAACTGTGAGAATGAATTATTATTTGAACCACCCATCTGTGTATTTGGTTATGGCAGTTTTAGCAGACTGGAACATCAGACAACTATTAACCAAAAGAAAGCTGATTTTATTGATATTTACAGTAAAAATATACTTTGAGGCAAAAATATATTCTTAGGAATAGAGGAGTATGCTACATAATGAAAAATAGTTCAATTTATAAATGCTTCTATACCTACATACAAAAATGGACAAATATAGAGGGAGAAATTCACAAATTCACCACTTTAGATACTAATTATGTAAACCACCTGAAGAGGACATTTTGCAGTTATTTAGAAGAAATTTGAATATGGTATGGATTTCAGTTAAGATGAAAATGTGTAACAATGGAAAATAGATTAATGACTAAAAATTACCAGGTTATAGAATAACCATATATTTAGGCAAATATGAATACATACATATGTAGACAAACAACCACAGACATTGGAAATATTTACCAATCACTATATACCACACTAGATATACAATAAGAAATAAGGAATATCAGATCCTATTCTCATGGATTTTATATGTCAAAGTAACTCAGATTGTAGGTCTCATGGCCTGCTGATCTATGACACACTTCTCTGAATCTTTTTAAAAAGTCCTTTAAGAGAATTGAACACAAAGCTACGACAAAACATTCTTTAATAATTTAATTATAACTAGGTGTCCTCTGATTATCTGTTTCTTAAAAACTGAGTTATAACTAACATACAACATTAGTTTCAGGTATATAACATAATGATTCAACATTTTATATATTGTGAAATGACAACCACAAAAGGCTAGTTAATATCCATTACAGAATTACAAAATATTTTTCATAGGATGAGAACTTTTAAGATTTACTCTCTTGGGAGCGGGGTTCAGGATGGGGAACACATGTACACCTGTGGCGGATTCATATCAATGTATGGCAAAACCAATACAATATTGTAAAGTTATTAGCCTCCAAAAAATAAATAAATAAATAAATAGACTAAAAAAAAAGACTCTCTTAACAACTTCCCATTATAAGCACTTTTTTTTTCATTTAGATATACCTATTTAGCTGCGATTCATGGGGTCGCAAAGAATCGGACACGACTGAGCGACTGAACTGAATTGAACTGAACTAAACTTAGCCTACATGAGTCCTACATACCTTTTACATCACTTGTAAAACACAGTCTTCCATTTTATACCATGTATTGAATTTTCTAATAAAACAAAGTGGCTAAATCAACATTTCGCAGATATTTTGGTGATCTATATCTGATTTAAGAAACAAATTTTTAAAAAATTAATGAGGCCTATAATTGACCTGATAATATAAAAACAGTGATTTTAAAACATTAAAATCCACTTAGTATTGATCAAAATTATAACTATAAAAAATGCCAAATAGAAGGAAAACAGTTCATGAATGAAAGAATATGGAAGCTTCAGATTTTTTAAACAGCAGTATTAGATAGCAAGGACATTGTATACCGACCATTTGGAGGCATGTGGTAAAGTTTACGGATCTGAGTTCTGGCCAGGTTTTTGCTTAGCATCCAACCAACTGGAATTTGAAAAGGAGCCTGGCCATGCACGACAAGACATCAGACTTTATTCCTGAGCCAAAAAGTGAGTGATTTTTTAAAAGTACGGCTCAAGTGTTTGCCCCTGGGTCGGGAAGATCCCCTAGAGAAGGAAATGGCAACCCACTCCAGTATTCCTGCCCGGAAAATTCCATGGCCAGAGGAGCCTGGCAGGCTACAGTCCACGGGGCCACAAACAGTTGTACACGACGAGCACACCAGTGTTTGCAGACGTGATAGCTTTTCAATTTCTTAAGAAAATATAATTTAAAATGACCAGGTAAAGGATCACTCAGTATTTAATTAAACAGATCTACCTATATAAAATATACCTAGAATAGACAAAGAAACAAATGAAGCCTTCAGTTATCCCATAATTTTCAGTCTGTGATGGGATTATTTGTCTGCTTTTCCTGTTTCTACTCTTAACAGTTTAACTGCTATACATAAACACGTACCTATAGAATTATTGTTCCCTTTATTTAAAAAAGTCTATTTATTTATTTGGCTGTGTTGTGGCACATGGGATTTTATATCTTCGTTGCAGCACGCGAGCTTCTTTTTTGCAGCATATGGGATCTAGTTCCCTGATCAGGGATCAAAGCCAGGACCTCTGCATTGGGAGTACGGAGTCTTAGACACGGGACCACCAAGGAAGTCCCCTCTCTTCTGTCTTTAACAACATCTTTCTAATACACCAGAGATCCAAATTTACTTATTACATAGAGGTAAATTATTTTTAACAAATATAAAGATGTTAAACTGTTGCTATTAAAGTAATATCCAATAACTGTATTAATACAATTTTTAGAATATGAAAAAAATAGATCAAGGTATATAAAGTCATAGTTTACAGCTATGATCAGACTTATGACTCTATTATGAAAATTTAAATTTCTATTTATAGTATTGTTCCTCAGATTTATCAATTGTAAAGTTGGGATTCCTGTACCTCAGGAATGAATAAAATGATTTGAATTCCTATCAAAATACCAGTGGGATTCTCTTGGTAGTGACGGGAAGACCTGACAAAGAGATTTAAAGTTCATCCAAGAGCTACAAGAATATTTTAGAACAGTAATAAAGGGAGATTTGTTTTCTAGGTATTAAAAGGTATTAAAAATACAGAGAAATAAAGACAACTTGGTGAAGAAAAATCAAGACAAACAGTACAAAATTAGAGTCTTGAAACATACACATTAGAAATAATAATAGAAGAAATCATTATAAAACCAAAGAAACTTCGTAAATTAATAGAAAGAGTTCAAACGAGATGCTGAGTATGGGGAAATTTAGAATGAAGCTTTATTTTAGGTAAATTTTCAAATCAAATTTTAGATGGATTTAATAGTTAAAAGAAATAAACCAGAAAAAAATATAGATCAGTGTTTATCTGATATATAAGAAACAAAGACAGAAACAAAATGCAGGAACTCAACAAATGAAAGAGCAATAAAATTAGATGTGCCAAAAATTATCAGAGATGAAGTAGAATTATTATTTGTAGGTAAAAACATTTCATACATGGGAAACCATAAATACTTTGAAAAATTATTAAACAAAATCAATTCTATTTAGAAAAAAAGATGATGAAAATAAAAGAAGGAAAAACTGTCACTTTTAATAGTACCCAAACACATACACAATAATAGAATCCAGGATAGATTTTAGATGTGTTTACTTTTCTTTTACGCTAACAAAGCATTCATTTTCTCTATTTAGGTCCCACATATTTCTCATTAATATTTGTTGCTAAGTGTTTTCGTGTTTTGTTCCTTTGGTAAATTAAATATATTCTTCAGTAAGCAGAGGAAAACACAGCTTCTCTCCTCTGCCCTCCATCCCCTCATCTCCCTATCTCCCTTAGCAGAAGGGTCATGTTTTCAGTCTACTGACAGCTCAGAACAGCAGAAACTATACTTTTCACAGCTTAGAGATTTGCCTCTACACAAGAAATGCTAAAAGGCAGTGCTGTATTCTTGTTGAGGGAAGGAAAACCATGACCCGAGAAATGAACAGTTGAGAGAAAAACATACGGACAATGTAATCTGATGAAGAAACACATACCTTTAGAAAACGCGCCCACTGAAATTTCTCTGAAGAAAATTTTAACCTAAACCAGCTAGTTTAGAACAGAGGGGGGAAAGTCTGTCTGGAACTAAGAGCATGATTTTAAATTTTAAATTTAAATAGAAAGTACAGCGAAGGGAGCGAGTAACACCTGAGAACTCAATATTCTGGAAGTTCAAGAGGGACCATATTACAACAAAAAGTAAGACAGGAGATGGAAATGCTAAGGAAAGAAGAAATGTTAAAGGCCAATTTTGGAACTAATGGTTGAATAAAAGGGCTCTAAAAAGAGAAGAAGGAAACAAGAAAATAAATATGTGAAAAAATTACAGTAGAAAATTTCTAAACACATAAAGAAATGGATATTTAGCACAGGCAACCCTGTTTTTGTACTAGACTTTATCAGTGAAGGAAATATGATGTTTTACATTATAGCACAAGTTCCTAGTGTTGTTGAAGAACAAAAGCAAACAGTTTGCAGACCTGCTTCTCTGGATAGCACTGTTTTATGGATATCAATTGTTTTTGCCTAACTCATCCAACATTTCTTTTCATAATAGCACTTTGGTTTCTTTTGGAGACTTCTCTTTCCTCTACTTTAAATCTTATGGTTTGGATAGGGCTCACCTCACTCCTCAGCTCAAGGGTAGGCAAATGACTTCTGTCTAACAAATTAAGAGTCCCACGTTACAGGTTAGCCATAGACTCAATCCTGGGCTTCTGCTAGAACTGCTGTTAATTCTGTCCCTCCTGGCATGTGGATTGAGCACTTCAATTCAGATGTATCTAAAGCTATTCTAATTCTTGGAATTATAAAATTCTGTGTTAATACCTTTCCTCTTTTCCTCCTTAAGGAGGAACCAGTGGTTTGCAAACTTCAGAGCACCATCAAAATTATCTGGAGGGTTTGTTAAAAAAATAAAAGACAGACTGCTGAGGTCCACATCCTGAGGTAAATCTTGATGAGGCCTGAGAATCTCCATTTCTAACATTTCCATGTAATGCTGGTACAGCGACCACTGCCTTTATGAGTTGGTTCATATTACTTACACCAGAAGGATTGATTAGTAACCAACATATCTCCAGCCAGATGAAAAACAATGAAATAATCCTTGAAGCAAAAATGAAAGTGTTAGTCACTCAGGCAAGTCCGATGCTTTGCGACCCCATAGACTGTAGCTCACCAGGTTTCTTTCTCCATGGAATTCTCTAGGCAAGAATACCTGAGTGGGTAGCCATTCCCTTCCTCAGAGAATCTTCTTGATCCAGGGATTAAGCCAGAGTCTCCTGCATTGCAGGAAGATTCTGTACCCTATAAACCACCAGAAAGCAAAATGAATACTAAAATGAAAATTTTAAGTTATCTAGAAAATAATTAGAAATTCACACCAAAACTATGCAACACAGTGAAGCTTTTCTTAAAGGAATACTTAAGTGAAATCTTTATTGTTAATAAAAATAATGACTAAAAGTAAGTTAAATACTCAACTTCAGAAAATAGAAAAATACAATAAAATTAACAAAAGCTGAAGACTTTTTACTGTAAGATCTGAAAGTAAAGAAGTAGAGAAAACCAACAAAAGCAGCAGAAACTATAAACAAGAGAAAGGCTAATTCTTTGAAAAGGTAATCCTCAAGAAGCCTGAACAGGAAGAGAGAAAATAAAAATGTAAAATCCTAGAGATTATTAAAATCCAACTGCATAATGTAAGAGACTAAAAGAATTAAGTGACTCTCATTGCAACTTTATGGCTATATATACTGGTGGCACTAGTGGTAAAAAAAAATCCATCTGCCAATGCAGGAGATGCAAAAGTCGAGTTCAATCAGTGGTCAGAAAGATCCCCTGTAGGAAGAAATGGCACACCACTCCAGTATTCTTGCCTGGAAAATTCCATGGGCAGAGGAGCCTGGTGAGCTACACTCTATGGGGGCACCAAAAGTCGGATGGGACTGAGCTCATGAGAAAATATAAAGGAAGTAAATAATTCCCCAGCAAAATATACTAAATTTGACCAATAGGAAGCACAAAAACCTAATAAAAAAGACTCTGAAAATTAAATTCTTTAAACTACAAAAGGCAAATGAGGGGCTTAGATGTTTTGTAGCTCCATTCTATAACCTTCTAAGCTGCGGGTTCCAAGTCATTTTGATCACACACACTTATCAGTAAAATATTTTTGAAAATCCATCCCAATATACATACATTTGTTTGTATTCATAAAGTAGATGCACGTGAAAGTCGCTCAGTTGTGTCCGACTCTTTGCAACCCCGTGGACTCTTTTGCGACCCTGTGGACTATAGCCTGCCAGTCTTCTGTCCATGGAATTCTCCAGGCCAGAATACAGTAGTGGGTAGACTTTCCCTTCTCCAGGGGATCTTCCCAACCCAGGGGTAAAACCCAGGTCTCCCGCATTGCAGGCGGATTCTTTACCAGCTGAGCCATGAGGGGAGCCCAAAGTAGATGCATGCTGCTGCTGCTAAGTCGCTTCAGTCGTGTCCGACTCTGTGCAACCCCATAGACAGCAGCCCACCAGGTTCCCCTGTCGCTGGGATCCTCCAGGCAAGAACACTGGAGTGGGTGGATGCATGCTACTATACATAATAAAACAAAAAATAAAGTAAATAAAACAGTATCAAGACGTGTTTGTTTCATGTATGAAGAAAATGAATCTATTATCTTATCTATTAGAGTGTAGATTTTCCAATTTGAAGACCAGTACTTTAGTTCTCGGGGCTTCCCTGATCGCTCAGTGGTAAAGAATCCACCTGCCAATACAGGAGGCCTGGATTAGATCCCTGGGTAGGGAAGTTCCCCTGAAGAAGGAAATGGCAACCCACTCCAGTATTCTTGACTAGGAAATCCCATGGACAGAAGACTGGCAGGGTATAGTCCACAGGGTCGCAAAAGAGTCTGACACAACTCAGTGATTAAACAACAACTTTAGTTCTTATGTATATTAAAAACCCTCACAACACAGAAATAGACATAAACCTCCCTAAAATATGAATTAAGTAAACTTAATAATCAAATATGATGAGGAAAACACATTTTACAGCCCAAGTTCATGAAGACAAATAAACATTATGAAACTGAATACATTAGCATGTCATGACTAAGATGGGTTTCTCCGCCCCCAAGAATCTAAGAATTATTCAACTTCACAGACTTTGTAGATGTAATTCATTTTATCAATAACTTGAAGTAAAAAATTACAGAATTATGCTAACAGATGAAGTCTTTTGATATAATCCAATCTATTCACAATAAATAGAAGGGAAACAATTAAAATGATGATTAACTGAAAAAATTAATAGATTAAATCCGAAATTTAATAAAATTAAATTTGAAATATCAGTATTTTAAAAGTAACCCAGATTGATAAAGGTAGCTGTTTATTTGCTCATTTGGGCTTGTACTTCTTGATTTGTAGTCCTTTATACATTATGGATATTAATTCTTTCATGCTACACACATTGCAAATATCTTTTCCCACCCTATATTGTATTTTCTGACTTGGTTTACACTGTTGGTGCTGGACTATTTTATCTCAATTTGGTTATGTCTGCTAACTGTACTTCCCAGAGACTTCTTCCAGGATGATTCCAGGTTGAATAATATTGCATGGATCACTCTGCAACTTGCTTTATTATTCAACATTATAGTGAAATTTTTAAAAACAATCCGGATTGATAAAGGTAGCTGGAGTCAGCCAGAAGAGAAACTGGTATCCTACAAGAAAGCAAAAATAAAGCAGAAGCCACAGTTCTTGGAAGGGTATCATGGTGAGACACAGTAGGCCACACAGGTCTGCCAGGCAGGCCCTAGTGTGTCCTCTGTGGCGCTCTGTACCTAGCTTGTCTTCCCAAATTGGTCCTGCTGACCATCAGCCTGACACCATCACTTGTTTGCAAACCCAGAGCATGTGCATGCTCAGTGACTTAATCATGTCCGACTCAGCTCCCATGAGTTCTTTGCAAACCCAGAGAGGTTGTGGCAACACAGAGGCAGCAGATTCCACAGCTCTCCCCAGTTCCTCTGCCATACCAGATATGCTTGGCTTTTCAGATTTCACTGCAAGCTCTGATTTGTCTATCTAGTTCAGGGCTTCTGAAGACTGGTTAGTGAATAGTTCTCTAATGCGCTGACTCTTCCCTTCCCCACCAACTCTCCCACATTTATCTAAGTTCTAAATCTTCGGTTTTCATAACCCTTAAAGTGGTACTATCTTCCTGACTGAAATCTTTGCCAGGTAGAAGTTTTGAATTCTGAAGTAGTCAATTTAACCTTATCGCTTAGAGTTTGTGTGTTCTGGGTCTTGTTTAAGAAAACTAAAATCTTTCTCAAATCTAAGAGCTGTAAGTTTGGCTTTACACTTTTAGATCCTTAAATATCAGAGTTTAGACATACAACTTCTACTTATTATCAGTTGCTTCTGGACCCTTTTTTTTTTAGGCATTACTTTACTATTTATTTTGATTAGAATAAAACAGCAATCAGAAAATCAACCTAAAATTGTGATTATTTGCCACTTGGCTTCTGACCATTTTTATCAGTCATCTTGGGAGACCTATGCAGCGCCAAATGAAACTCAGCCCACACAATGTCTTGTGGAGGGTGATGAGAACGACACATTGTCTGCCTGGTCTGAACAGAGGTCACAGCAGGCAGAGCATCTGCTAAGATAATGTGAATGAAGGAAACAACCATAATTGCCTCATTAAGAGATCTCTAGCCAAGTAATCACAAGAAGAAAGGAAACACCCTAAAATTAAGTATATAATAAAGAAAATTTGGGGGAGAATAAAATATGCAGGAGAATTAAGGATACTTGGGTATTCCTTTGGTGTTACTAATTTCCTTAGTCACTGTATGAATGAATGGAAATGTGGACTCAACAGTTCAGTTATTCAACTCTAGTCCTTGCCAGTTATTAGTAGGGAAGCAGAAGATGCAAATTCACAGCTGTCCAGGCTACAAACGTAAAAGGGTGGTGGGAATTGCTTACTACAGACCAAAACTTAGGAATTAAGATTTAAAGCCTATTTTGAAATTACAATGAAAAGCATACAATTAAAGGCATAAGCAGGAAAGAGGTAAGATATAAAAGAGTAAAGTCTAGGAACTAGCAGGGAAAAAAAGGAAATTGTCTCCGCTTAACCAATTTACTTTCTTCTATTTTCTATCTCTACTTTTTAAAAAGAGATTTTTCTTAAAAGTCAATAGCATATAATTACAACTAAAGCCTTGGTCACTTTAAATTATATACAACTGAACATATATTTTACTCAACATGTTGATAAAATTATTTCACATTCAAAGCTAAGGTAAATTTGTTCCCAATTTTAATTTAAATTAAGCATCTAAGCTGAATGAAACACTAAAATGATTGAAATTGTGACATCTCCACATTTCCTGATATTTCAAAAGATTAAGCTTTATTAATTTGTATTATACAGTTAATAATACATAAATAGAATCTTGAGAATTATGATTAGTAAAATTTTCTGATTCCAAAAAACATAGTAAAATTAGCTTGTTACAACCACAAGCCAGGTTTAAAATAAGCAAACTATTTGATGACTTTGATGTTTTGCACCCAAAATGTGCTGGCTAATTTTTCCATTCCATTTACCATTCCAGTCTTTAAACTGCCTTAATCTCCTGCCCTCAGATGTTGACCTTGTAAGAATAGGGGTCATAGGTCAGACTAGACAGACCTCAAAGGATCTGGACTATCAATTCATGCCTGAGAGATTTCTCTTCCACAATAGGAACCTACTAAACAGCAAATTCCTAAATCTAATCACACAAGGATCAGGGTGAAACAGTTATTTATTGGAATTTGTTGATTTACATTTTTCAAACATCTTCAGCATTTTTATTTTTCTTTTGGGAGCAGGTTCTGGGACATAATAAATATTTTTTTAAAAAATCACTGAAAGAACTTTTAATATAAAACAGATATCCTTAGTAAAATAGCACCATAACTAGGTATAGCTTCATTATTTCTGGAAATGCTATGTGGATTTCAAAAATATAGCACAAGAATTCCTAACTATAAAGTACCTGGAAAACTTCACATTATACCACAGAGATAACAGGAAGAGATTATTTTGCCATAGAGGTTTGTGGGGAGAGGTGTGGAGGAGGCTCACCACCAGTCAGTTTTGAGACCCTTGCTCTAAACGTGAATGAGGGCATCACATAAATATTTTTTTCTTTTTAATAGACAAGTGAAAATATACAGTCCTTCAATGAGGATAAAGTAAATAGATTAAAAACATAAGCAAAAAAAAAAAAGCATTAGGACTTCAAAACCTTGCAAATTTAAAGAATTTGAAATCACAAAACTAGGACCCTATAAAAATAATTCTTCTATCATACCGCTCTAATTTTTTTTAAAAGACAAGTAAGCTCTTCGAATAGAGAATAATTTAGACATATACAATGAGTTTCTATTTACATTCACCTTGTTCAAATAAAACATAATGTACCATTCTAACACCATTTTAATACTGAACTATAAGGATTTTCAAATTTCATAATCAATTTTTAAGTCTAAATAAAAAACATCTTAAAAATGATAAATTAGTAAGTATTTCTAACATGAACAAATGAAAGGAATTTCCTGCACTTCATGCCAAAAACAGTAATACTGAACATCATAACAATTAGCCTTCTTTCTAAACAAAAAACATTTAAACTTCAACTCATGTAGAAAATCAGGAAGCTTACTCATGTGCCAATGCAGTGATGCAAACGTATTACTGCCTGAAATAGAATAAAAGCAACACAACGTTGACATTATTTTCTAAGTTATTTTGTAAATCTCAAGTCAACATTGTTGAAAAGGAACTTGCATTATTATTATGAATAGCACTTCTTGGACTGTGTGGTTGGGTCAAAAGATGTGGAAGGTTCAGGAGAACAAAGAAGATACTCACTCTGCTAGAAAAAAATCAGAGTAAAAGAGGAGGTTTAAAAAAAACATAAATTCAAAAAACACAGTTTTATGTATATACTCAATGTGTATATACCTATCATATATGTATGCATTTCAAATATTTTTAAAATTACACATTTTTGTTCTGAAAGGATTAAAATCATTTAACCTACATATAGAAACATTAACATACCATCTGTTTCAGTTCACATCCTTTTTACTAATCTAACACATTCATTAATAGGAACTAAAATTTTATTATATAAAATATCTAATTTTATATTATAGGTTGACATGATTATTTCATATAAATAGTAAAGATAGTGACAAAAAAATCATTCTCCTATCTTCCCTCACAATTTTATTCTGTTAGAGGTCACTTTTTTTCCCTCAAGAGTAAATTGCAGCTCTTCAAAGAATAAAAAGATACCAAATATAGGCCAGTTTTTGAGAATGAGTTTTTAAATTTTTAATTAACAATTTTTATCAGTAGTATAAAGAGAGCTTTTATAAGATCATTAAATCTCTTAATCTCTGATAATGAACATAAGAAAAAAGTAAACAGCAAATATAAATAAAAAATTATTCCATTTAAAATTTCAAGAGAATATTTTAAACAAGGAGGATTTAAAACAAAACAAGTTAACATGTACTGCTATTACATAGCTGGACACTACTATCGGCATACTAAACAGCATTCAGCAGAATTAAGACAGAACTCAAAAGTAAACCCATTTTCTTCTGTTAATAGTTTACTTAAAATTGACAGAATCTTTAAAATTATTTTTATTTCTTGCCACAGAACATAGATCTTCACAAGATATAATTCTATTATATGTATATACATATATGGAACAAATAAGTTCTGAGTGATGAAACCAAATTTGAATGTGTTAAACATTGATACTATATAATAGAAATTAAGCTTTTTAATTTAAAAACATTTCAAGAGAAAAGATATAGTTTTCAACAGATGGTGTTTCAACAATTCATGTTATTAAAGGTGAAAAATGAGCCTAGACTTCAACCTCACACCTCACACAGGGGAAAAAACTTTGTGATTAATCAAATCTGGGGTTAATCAAAGATTTTTTTTAAACATGACATAGAGTAAAAGATTGATAAATATCTTTATCAAAACTTAAAACCTTTGCTCTGTAAGAGATTGGAAAGATAAACTATAAACTCAGAGGTAAAAATATCTGCAAATCATGTATCTAAGGACTTGTATCCACATTTTATATAAAGAACTCTCAAAATGCAACAATAAGAAAAGAATCCAGTATGAAATGGGCAAAAGGTATGAACAGACACTTCACTAAAGAGGATATAAGGATGACACAAAAACATAAAAGGAGCTGCTGCTGCTAAGTCACTTCAGTCATGTCCGACTCTGTGCGACCCCATAGACGGCAGCCCACCAGGCTCCATCGTCCCTGGGATTCTCCAGGCAAGAACACTGGAGTGGGTTGCCATTTCCTTCTCCAATGCATGAAAGTGAAAAGTGAAAGTGAAGTCACTCAGTTGTGTCCGACTCCTAGCGACCCCATGGACTGCAGCCCACCAGGCTCCTCCGTCCATGGGATTTTCCAGGCAAGAGTACTGGAGTGGGTTGCCATTGCCTTCTCCGATAAAAGGAGCTAAATATCAGTAAATACCAGTAGCTACTCGGGAAATGGAAATTCCATGATGAAATATCACTGTAGATTAGAATGCTTAAAATTCTGTAAGAAGTACTGACAATACCTAATGCTGGTCAAGATGCAGAGCAACCGGAATACTCATATGTTGTTGGAGGGAATTCAAAATGGTACAATCAGTCTGGAGAAAAATCTGGCAGGTTCTTATAAAGTTAAACATAAACTTACAACCAGATTATCCAGAAGCCTCACTCTTAGATAAATGAAAACTTTTCACACAGAAACCTGTACACAAATGTTTGCAGCAGCTCTACTCATAATTATCAAACTGAAACTACCTAAATGTCTTTCAATAGATAAGTGGAAAAACACTGCTATGTTCATAAAATGGAATACTACTAAACAATAAAAAGGAATGAATTATTAGCCCCCATTGTCTGTGGGGGATATTAATATATTGCAGGACCCTGAGAAAATGCCTGAAACCATGAATACCACCAAACCCTATACATAAGATGTTTTTCTATATACACACCTATGATAAAGTTTAATTTATAAATTAGGCATGTGTGCTTAGTCGTTCAGTCCTGTCTGACCCTGCAACCCCATGGACTGCAGCCAACCAGGCTCCTCTC